>NW_010235653.1:2260-4995 GCF_000690775.1 Eurypyga helias
AGAGACTGAAAAGCACAGACAAACTGAGGTGCGACAGCAGGGCAGCCTCCCACACACAGAGATCTGTGCAGCTATTGCCTCCCGCCCTCAAGCCAAGGGCCCACCTTTGGCCACCCACCCAGTGACCCTGCGCCGCTCAGCCAGCCAGGCCACGGCTGCCAGGAGAGGGGCCCGAGAGACACTGGCTGAGCTGACAGCGAGAGCTGGTGGCAGAGGTTCTCTTTGTTCTCGCCCAGTAACACGGGCTTGAGGGAGGCCCCTGGCCCTCAGCGTGCACCCACGCAGAGCTAATGCACCGCAGATGTGCTGCACGTCCTGCACGTTCCTTACAAAGGGAATTTAATGGCTTGGACATGGGTTAAGTTACAAATAAAAGTGGGAAGAAAAAAAAAAGTCCTGCTGCTATTGGCACCGAGGACCAGTTCTCCTGGTTTAACCCTTGCAAGGCACCACAAGCCCTGGACTCAAGGCCCAGCTGCCTGGGGAAGCATTCCAGGTTCAAAAGCCTCTTTCTGCCCCCACCAGAAGGCCCTGCTCACTGCACTGCACTGGGAAGCCCCCAATTTTGTGCTGGCAAACTCACTCGGCACCCCATTCCCTGTGGCTGAGAATTCAATCCTCTCTCTGCCCTACTTACGAGCCAGTTGCAAGACCCGAGAGGATCGCAGCCGGCTCAGGTACCATACCTGTGATGATGATGCTGCCACCTCCTCTTCCTCCTCACTGGACTCTGAGGAGGAGCTGGGGGCTGGCTGGGTTCCTCCTGGTTTCTGCAGTGGGCCTGGAGGAGCAGAGTTCATTTCATTAAGCCCAGCGCTACCGTCTGGAGCTGAGCTCGCCTACCCAGCACAGTTACTGCCACCAAAAGGCCTTCTGCCTCCAAAGAGAGGGAAGCAGTCTGCCAAGCTGGAGGAGGAAACCCCCTCCAACCACTACCTGAAGGTGACCCACCTCCCACGGGATAACAAAACGCTGTCCCCATCCTGACCTGTCCAGCAGCCCCTAGAGAATCTTCTGGGGAGAACTGACCGGGTTTGGGGGGCTGCTTGGGTGTCTCCTCCTCGCTGTCTGAGGAACTGCTGCTGTCCGAGGTCTCCTCCACCTGGGCGGGCGGCACGGCCTGGCCCAGCCGGCTGTCCTGTGCTGGCTGCGGGTCTGGCTTCTTCGGCTTGGCCTCGGGATTTGCCAGGAGCGAAGCAGCTGGTGGGGTGACTGCGCTGGCTGGAGGAGCTTTCCCCTCAGGAACCGTTTGCTTTAGGCAAGGAGGAGTGGGGGCCTAGGGAAAGGAAGACAAATCTGAAAGGAGGAACAACTGCAGGAGGAATAAGAGCAGATAGGCTTGGAGCACCTCAGCCCTCCTTCAGCCATTCTGCTCAGGTTGTGTCAAGTTTAGCTCAAGAACCTCTCATGACGGGCGCAGAGCCCCCCCATCTCCCCCAGCCCATGGGTGAGGCAGGAGGCTGTGGCCAAGCTACAAACTCCTGACTGTACAGGGCACTGCTCTTGCCAGAGGAGGCAGAAACCTGCCAGCCAAGCGGGAGGAGGAATAGCAAAGGTACCAGGGCTGCCCTCCGCTCACCCACCTGACCTGACGGTGTGATCGCAGGGGTTAAAATGGAGCAGCCCCCCTCGCCCCCACTCCCTCAGCTGGGGACACGGCAGCAGCCTCAGAGGCCAGCACACCCATCTGCCCACTCCCTCCCAGGGAAGCTTTCACTTCGGTCTCCTCCGTCATTACCTTTCCTGCCAGCACGTTCTGCTCCACGGACTCTCTGCCGGAGCTCTCGGACACTCTGCTAACTGGAGGGACAGCAGGAGCCTTTGTCCCCTTCCCCAAAGGCAGGGTGGCATTGGCCTTGGCAGCCGCTGGGCTCGAAACCTTGGTTGCTTTGACGTTCTGCTGGGACAGACTCTAAAACAGAGGAGAAGGAAAATCAGGACAGAGCACGACTTGGAAGGAAGAGACAGAAACAATCACCAATCCACCTCCAAGTCCCGAGTCCTTCCATCATCTTCAGCACAGCACCAAGGCTCATATTTATTTTTTCCCCTTTACAGGCCAGCTCCATCTCCTGTGACGCTCTGAGCAGGGCCTCTGGCACAACCAGGAGCAGGGAAGCGAGGGCCAGCACCCCATAAGCATCTAAAGCATTAGCTCAGTGCCCCTGAGGCACCCATCCCGAAGGCAGGCAGGCAAAACACGATGTGTTTGCAGGCCACAAGATCCCTGTTCGCTGCGGCAGCCGTGAGACCGCAGCTGCAACCCCTGCTTTGTGCAACGGGCACTCCAGGCTGTCTCCTACACTCTAAAAATCACACATCGAGAGTTAACTGGCAACAGAGATAAAGCAAAGACACCAACCACAGGGCAAATCTGCCCTCAGATCCACGATCAGGCCACACACTGGAGAGCAAATTAACAAGAAGCAATTTTGTTGCCTCACATTTGAAACCTCCCATCAACCTAAACGTAAGAGGACTTAAAAATAGAAGAGCCAGGGGCATGGAAATCAGACACTGACATCAGGCCCAAGACACAAATGCCAGGGGAGGAGGGAGCAGGAGTGCTCAGCCTCCTGGTTTGGGTTACGAACGAGGCTACGTGCGCAGCCCCCCCGCTCCAGATCTCTGACAAGCTGGGCCTTTGTGGGCTGCCGTTTCCCTCGCACAACATCTGGCCCTCGGAAAGGAAGGCACCGCTCCGCCGCGCAGGCGGCCGCCAACCCGACCGGAGC
>NW_010235653.1:5029-18125 GCF_000690775.1 Eurypyga helias
TTTATACCGGCCCGGCGCTATAAACGGGCTTCAGTCAGGGACTGCTCGGGCTGGCTGGGGGTTGAAAGCCTTTCCCTGGCCACAGCACCAGGCCAACACGGGGAAGGGTTTCCTTGAGGGCACATAAGCCCCCTCTCCAGCAAGGGCGCTGGCCAAACGGGACACGTACGAGCCAGGCAAGCAGTGCACTTGGCCACTAAGCCCTGGGCTCGGAGAGCCAGCCAAGCCACTCTCCAGTAGGAACAGCAGCTGCATTCCTCTGTCAAAGCTTCTTCAGGTGGGCTCAGGCTGCAGCAGAGGTGCAGACACCCAGTCTGGCGTCACACGGAGGCAGCTCGAGCTCCAGGGGGCTCAGCCACGGTCCTGCAGGACTGGCAGGGGGACACGAAGGGAGGTGACACAAAGAGCCTCAGGGGAGAGCTGGGATCGGCTCCGTGACGCTGTCTGCATGGATACAGGGATCACCTCCCTTCTCCAAGGCAGGGGTCTGGCTCCTCCAGCTGAAAGGCAGCAGGACTTCAGGGCAGATCCTTCCAGCCTCCCAAGGCTTGTGGAGGGGGAGTGCAGAGAGCTCCAGCCGCAGCCCACACCCAGAGGTTTAGGATGAAACAGGGGTGGGCTGCCTTGGAGCTATGCAGCTCCTGGAAAGACTGTCTGCAAGGATTTGGCTGCTTTTCCAGCCTAACTCCCTCGAGTCGGGCAAAGGGGACAGAGTCCCAGAGGACATCCAGGCTCGTGTGTCTACTCATCTTCCTGGAAAACATTCACACCCTCCACTGCTCACTTGCTGCAGCCAAGATGTGCATCCAGAGCTGGGGTCAGGGAGAACCAAGGATGCTGCCAAGAAAATCCAACCCAGCTAACGGAGGGCTCCTCTCTGCACCGCTCATACCACACCCAACTGCCACCCTGTGGGTCCTGAGACCTCCTGAGACCTCCTCCTGAGCACTAAACGGTGTCCACACCCAGCGGGTCACGGCTCCTCACCTGCGAAGGGGGGACTATTTCTTCCTCCGAATCCGACTCCTCGCTGGAATCATCACTGCTATCCATAGATGGTGGGGCCGGCACTGGTGTCAGAGCCGGGGCCTTCTTGGCATTTGTTGGCTGGGGCACAGCGTTGGTTTTCACTGAAGGAAAAGCATAAGGGATTGTCACCATGATGAGTTGCTCTCCATGGCTCTGGAGCTGTCACAATAGGCTGGGCTGTTCCACATACAGGGGAGAGAAGGAAACCCATGAGGATGCAGGTGAGGGATCCAGGCCACTACCAGCAGACTTACCAGCTTGTGGAGGCTGTGTCTGTGTCACAGCAGGCTCCTCTTCACTGTCAGACGAGTCACTGCTCCCGCTTTCTGAAGCCTGGCTTTTCAAGGTGCTTCCCACTGCTTTTTCAGGCAACGCAGCTTTAGCAGCCTGGCTCAGGTTGGGAACAGGCCCAGGCTGTTCTGTTAACCTCTTAACAAAAAAGAAACACAGGCCCAGAGATGTGGTGTTAGTCCAGGTGTTGCTTGGGAGTTGAAGTGCAGTTTCAGCTGATGCTAGGTTTTGTTTTCCCCTAACACAGCTGTTAATCACACTCACTCCGTCCTTGGCCTGTCAAGATTGGAAGGGGCTTCAGTTACTGCCTGGAGCGAGCTGCTGGAGACACATACTGCCACATTTAGCAACACGCTTCTGACAGGACGCCCGTGCGTGTTTTACTACACGAGCATGCAGGGCTACAAGCACTCGTGACCTCGGAACAGCCATTCCTGACTGATGCCAAGACACTGGCTGGACAGGAGCCAGAGGGGAGGAGAAGCACCGTGCCCCGAGACCCCTGTTCCAAAGAAGCCTGACGTTCAAGCACGACCTCCCCTCAGCTTGGGGGATCGGTGGGAGCTGGGAGGCCTTGTGCCAAAACACCTGCAGGATTCAGAAGCAGCATCACAGCAGCTACATCCTAGAGCTGCCAGAGAGCTCAGCGTACCCATGGGGCTGACAGAAGCGTTTGGGAACACAGAGGGCAGGCAGAGACAGACCGGGACACAAGATGTGATTAAACACCTTGGAAACTGAACTGCCAACAGGGCTCAGAATTTAGTAATCTCCAGACAAATAAAAAAACCCAGCAACTCACGTGGGCTGTGCCTTTCTACAGCACCTGTCACACTTCCACGTGCCAGGACAGGCCAGGAGCTACTGTCCCAAGCAACTAGTGCATCAGCACAGCACCAGATATGCGACTGCCAGGTGAGACTTCTCGTCCTGGCCCCTCTCCCGGCTTGGGCTGAGGGCTGCGGACACCCCTCCCGCACTGCTGAAGGCTAGCAGTAGCAGAGGGAGCACTTGCTGCGAGATCTACTAACTTCCCCACCCGCAGAATATTCTCTACGCTCGCAGTGCTCTGCGCCCACTCAGTTTACTCCACTCATCGCTCATCTCCGGGCTGCTCTGCAGAGAGCACATCACGCCTGCCCAGGCGGGCAGACCCCAGCCAACCTGCACGTGACGGCAGCTCCTGCGCCCTGTCTGCAGGCCTCCCGCGAGACGACTCCTAGCCCCTGCTGCCCCGCTTTCCCAGCCCTGCCTTCTCTCAACCTGCAGCGGAGGACTGGGAGGACTTCAGCAGCGCCGGCTCACCTGGGCTGCTCCTGGCCAGCAGCCGAGCGCCCCAGCTGAAGGGCAAGCCGGGAGGATGGATCTCACCGTGCTTCCTGGCACAGCCCCACCGAGGGCTGCCACCGGGCCAGTGTTTATCAGCTCCAAGCCAAACACCAAACAGACAACAGCATCTGCATGTTTATCCCATTACGGAACAGCTCTCGGAACAAGCCAAGCACATTTTGACTCTGCTTAGAGAAACAGAAACCTCCACAAGCGCTCGGGGAGGGGGGGAGTGCAAACCTCACTGGTCTGTTTTGTTGTGGTACCAGTGAGTCACTATCTCCAGGAGAGAGGCCAGATTTGCGATGCTGAAGAGAAAGAACTACTTGAAGCAGACACAAGAATTCACACGCTCTACTTGACGGCGCTGGCTCCTCTCTCTCTTGTCCCAAGCACTGCTGCCCAAGGAGACAACCTACCACGACCGGACCCCGCTCGCTCACTTTTAAGACCTTCAGAGCAACGGGACCGGTTTCTCCCTCCCCTCGAACGCACAAGGGCTGCTTCGTTTCCTAACTCAGCGAGGGAGTGGGAAAGAGCTGCTGTACAGAATCACAGAATGGTTTGGGTTGGAAAGGACATTAAAGCCCTCCCAGTCCCACCCCCTGCCACGGGCAGGGACACCTTCCACTAGACTAGGTTGCTCCAAGCCTCATCCAGCCTAGTCTTGGACACTTCCAGGGATGGGGCATCCACAGCTACAGAGCTATCCTGACAAAGAACAAATTAGCAGTATCCACAGAGAAACTACAACACAGCCTTGAAACTCCTCAGATCTTCCTGGGAGTAGGCCAAGGTCCCTCCATCCATCTCCTGTCACTGCCAGACGGCTGAGAGCATGGCCCCAGGCAGGATGAGGCCATCAGCGTGGCTGACTTACACCCAGGCAGGGAGACTCTGACAACTTAAGACTCACAGGTACTCAAGTAACTCGGAGACGAGGAAAATAATTCAAGAGGAAATAATTTTTCCTGCTCCCTCTCCAGCCCCCAAAGCCGTACAAGCGTGATGACTCAGCTCCTGCACAACCCATCTGCCAGGCCGCTGGGCCTGTTTGCATCACACGGCGCTGCGTGACACGAGGGGGAAACGACGCCGAGCCACGTGCACCGAGGGCACCGTAACCACCACGCTCCATCGCGACTCAGCACTGGCACCTCGGCTGCGTCACAACACAACAAAGGTACCGCTGTCCCCTGCCAGGGAGCAGGGACAGAGACCATCTCTTGGGAGATCTGGCCTCTCCCCACAGGACCTGTGGCCCAAGATAAAACCTTGCAGGCACAACTTCTACCATGTGCATCTCCGACCTGGTGCTGGTAAGTGGGAACGCAAGGCTGTCCACGGAGGGGCTGAGTGCTACCTTGGACGCACAACACCCACGAAGGAGGAAGCAGAGCAGAATTAACAGTTCAAAACCAAAAGGCAGCTCACAGCATCTTTAAGGTCAATCCAGACTGTCCCCCACCATCGTCCTTTCCTCCCCCAAAATATGCAAACACCTTGTCAACTTCTCTGACTAAATATTCCTGAGTCTTCAGGGGTAAACATACCAATTAAGCAGTTCAATTTAGGCATGATGTTCATTTTAATTGTGCTAATCCACCCCCACAGGGAAAGATGAAGCAGCTTCCAACGCTCTGTATCTGTTTGGATCTTGCACAGAAGCCAGAGGAAGTTGCAGGATACAGTAAGTCAGTGGTTAGCATATGCCCAAGTAGCAGATGGTGGGGATGAGCTAAGAAGAGTTTGACTGGGAGGACAGGACTGTGGACACAGCTAAGCCTAATGGTTTATCTTCAGGCTTCACTCGTGGTCTCTGCCTGTAGGCTAGGAACACGGGAAGAAACAGCCTGTTTGGCAAAAATAGAGCTCCCTGGATGACAATCTCTTCCTCGCTGACTGCTGAGGGGTGATCGCCAGTTTTCACGAGGGAAGATGTTGAAGTAGTTAAGAAGCTCTTGGCAAGACGGCTACCTTCTGCTGCCAGCTCCGAATCAGCTCTGGGGGGAACGGCTCCGATGCCAGCATGTCCTTCACCTACAACCCTGCTAGAACGGGCGAATCTCAATAGTTTCACGGTGACACCCCACAGCACAGCGATCAGAATAGCTGCTCCTGCCACCCAGAGCTGAATCTTCACATATAATCACACAGGAAGAGAGCAGCAGAGAACCAACTGCTAGAGATGCGTCCCCCTCCACCCACCTTAGCAGACCAAGGCTATAAAGACAAAAATGCAGAGCCTCTCTGGCTCCTGCCTGTCAATAGCAAAAGGACGTGTTGACAAAGAGCCTCCTTACAAGGACACGTGAGACTCTGCCCCCAGCTTCCCTTCCTCCCAGCAGATAATAGCTGCCAGCTCTGAAACGCTGCTTTCAGGGCATTTTTCCAAAGATACCTGCAGCTCAGAGTCAATGCAGAGGTCTCCGTGCATCCGAGGATGCTCTCCGGAAGCGATTTGCCTCCTTAAGAGTTCAGCCACCCGAGTCCAGGGCTACACAAACCCCCAGAGAGTCAGGACCAAGCTATCGGTGACCCAGCACACAAGGCCCACTCCAGAGGGGCAAAGCATGAGTGGATCGGAGAGGTTACCCCCTACCTTTCTCTGGCACGGCTGAGAGAGAAGAGTTAGGCTGTGCTTGTTTCCAAAGAGAGGAAGATCTTTCTTCGAGGTACCAAGACACAACATAGTACACGCTTCTGTGTCTCAAGGAGACCAGTGGTAGCACTTAAGGGCATTGACTTGTGTATCCCATCATCCCATCCCTTGGAACCAAGCCGGACGCGCTATCCATTACCTTCTGGCTGACAGGCACAGGGAGATCCTCCTCTTCACTGCCTGACGAGTCAGAGCTCTCCACTGGCTTTGGAGTTTCAGCAGGCTTTGTGGGAGTAGCAGTCCTTCCCGGGGTGCTTTTGACCTGCTTTGGCACTGCTGGTTTTGGGGTTGACTTCCCTTGGGACAGCGGAAGTGGTTTTGCCAGAGCTGCTTTGCCAGAGAGTGATGCTGCAGGTGTAGGTTTCACCGGGGATGGGGTGGCCTGGGAAGATTTTGGAGGTGGCTTTGTCTGGGCAAGAAAAGAACAGTGTGAAACAAGGCAAATCCCACAGCAGTACCATTCGTTTGCCCAGACTATAATCAAGGGAAGAGATTTTAGAGCCCCCTGGGAAAGGCAAATGCTGAAAGGAGAGTAGCAACCGTCAGGAAACACAAGATGCCTTTCACCTAGCTGCGTGGGGACAGTCTCCCAAGGTGAGAAAGCAAGACCAGACATCCTTCATCAGCCTGCTGACACTGCCAGTCCCCTCCAGCGAGGTACAGCTCTGCACTCCCCACAGCAGGGAAGCTAAGCTGCGCTACGGTTTGACAAATCAGACACCACCTATTGCAGTTTACAGCCAAGAGGCAAATTCAACCGTGACAATTTGCCTCTTCAGGTGGCAAAAGAATTGCTGGGGTTTTTTTTTATTTATACAGTGGCTAAGGAGCTGTGAAGCATTAACGCTGATGAGAGCTTCACCTTAATTAATTCTTTATTATTTTCTTTTAGGCCAGGGGTGGGTTTACAGCGACAGTGGAGCAGGAGCTGAGGTCACTTGAGTGCCAAGGAGACTGACGTGCTGGACAAGACTGATGGATTCTTTTACGAAAGGCACAAAGCTTGATTAAAGCTCAGTGCAAAGACACTGCACTGCCCTTAAACACCCCACAACTCCTTCCTCCCACCCCCAACATGACTTTGCTACACACTACATGCATTTACAAGACTTCCTTTCCATGGCAATGCCCAGCCCTGGAGCAGCACGCCGGGAGAGAGAGCCTCGGACAGACGCACCGGGGGTACCGATGGAGGTGCCTCATCTTCGCTGTCTGACGAGTCGCTGCTCTCTGACGAGTCATCGGGCTTTGCAGCCCCAGGAACCGTTGTGGACGCGGGTTTGGCCTGGTTTGGTGCCACCGCCGTTGGCCTTGCTGCGTTCCTGGAGGGCACTGGAGTAGCAGGGGCACTTTTCACTGGTGCTGCATTAACCTGCACTGTTTTCACAACTGGTTTTGCCTGGGGGAACAAAAAGGAACAGGAGAACCAGGTAACATCACACAAGAAACTGGCTGAGAGCTGTAACCGTGTGGAATCTGCTTTAAAGACGGCTGCGGTGCTAGCTTTGAGCAGGATGGGCTTGTTCAGACCCATGGGCTGTGCAGTATCTGAAGCAAGCTGCTTTCTCCACCTGACTACACCCAGAGATCTGCATGCAGATCACCTCCTACAGATCCAAGGATCTCCCTCAGCTCCAGTCACCCGGAGAAACTGGGATGGAATGGCTGATGCTGGCAGGGTTAGTGAGGTTCTCAGCATGTTTTTGCAGCCTTGGGTTTGGGGTTCCCACACACCAAGGGAAGGGGGTGCTGTCAGACTACAGCACTGCAGCATTTCCTCTTTCCTTTGATAGTCATTTCCTAGAGGGAAGGACCCTGGGTCGGAGGTTACCTGGCCCGCTGGAGCTGCAAGCTCCTCCTCAGAGGACGTCTCATCACTTGACTCCTCACTGCTGCTCTCAGCAGCCCCAGCTGCCTGCTTCGGCTCTGAAACACAAACAAGGAGATGTCACAGCTGCTGCCTGCCCCAAGCTCCCAGAGCCTGGTGCTACTTCAGCTTCTGAAGTCAGGGAAATAAAACGAGATGCAGCGAGGGCTAAAGGGGTCTTGCAGGGATGAGGGCCTAGCCCTGCTGAAAGCATCAGTGGCCTGCTGGGAACCGCTTCTCCAGACAAGCGTTGGGCCACGAACACTGCTCCCCCAAGTGTGAGCAGAGATGAGAAACCCTTCCTGGCCACCCTCTGACCCTTCGGGGAGCTGTCTGGCCACACTCAGCCCCCTGCTGAGCCTCCTCTAGAAAAGCACCAAGAGAGGGACCATTTTCAGACCCTCTACGATCTGTTCCTCATCCCCCGCCCCAACACACACACTTCAAAGCAGTAAGAGATTTCCCAAAAGACCTCAAAATGCAAACCCAATCACTCTGCAATTGGGAACACAGAGAAGACGCTGCAGTGCCTTTCCAAAAAGCTGAAAGCACCTACAGTACTAGTGCTGCGTCTCCTCCACACACCCTGTGCTGTCATCTCCAACTCCGTAGCGCTGGGTGCTGCCAGACAGGCATCTTAGCACAGAATCCGCCGCTTGAAATGGGAGCAAGCACGCTGGATTCATCCCACAGAGCTCTGGAGCTGGCTGCTTTGCAGTATTCTCGCAGCCTCACTGAGGAACAAGCATCGCTCCGAGCTTTCCAGCAAGGGAGCTGAAAGGAACGTGCTGAAGGCACGGCTCAGACGTGACTCGCAGCAAAGCTGGAACACACATGCACCTACCACACGCTGCAGGCTCCTTACCCGCTTTGGGGGCTGGGGCCTTCGCACTCGGCGTCTCCTCTTCCTCCTCGCTCTCTGATGAGGAGCTGCTGCTGCTGCTGGAGCTTTCTGGTGCTTTGATCGTTACCGGTGCTTTGGTCGTTACTGGTGTTTTGGTCGTTACCGGTGCTTTGCTCTGACCTACTTTGGCCGCAGCTGTGGCGCCATGTCCGGGTTTCCCAGGCCCAGGCGGTTTCTGTCCGGCCTTGGCTGGAGCTGCAGGCACAGCCGTCGTAGTGGGCGGCTGCTTGTTGGAGCCTGCAGTTCTGTTGGCAGCTGAGAGCCCCGCTGCTTTGCCTGCTGGGGCAGCGGGCTTTTTCGGAGAGTGCAGGGAGTTGGCAGCTTTGCCACCTGCCCCAGCCGGTGTCACCTGCAGGAAAGAAAAGCAGTTAGAAGCCTAGAGACAGATGAGGGGCTAAATTGGACACAACACACCTTAAACAGCAATCTGGCAGCTGGGCAAGCCTCTTTAAGGAGGCACTACGGGGACAGATATCTGAGAGGTGGCTTATGGCAGCAAAAGAGGGTAATTTAAATATGAATCCCAGCCCTGCTCACAATTCTACACATGCTGGGGCAGTCTTGGCCTCACAGCACCAGCCTTCGAAGCCAAGAGAAGTACTGCCTTACCGTAACTGTACTTTTTCCAGCTGCTGTCTCCTCTTCTGATGAAGAGTCATCATCTTCACTGCTTTCTACATTCACTCCTGAGTTTGTGGCCAGGGAAAGGCTGGCTGCTGCACAGGAGACGAGACAGAGAAATCACGCGAGAGCCTCTCGCATCAAGATGGACTCAGGTCCGCAGGAAGGGCAGGGTCCTTTCTTCACACCTGTCCCTGTGACAGGAAAGTGCTTTGCTCCTCCACCCCATCCTTCTCCTCACCACTACGACCTGCATGTTTCCAAGAGCTGGTCTACAGCAGGTGACACTGAGCCAAAACATATCAGACACGTGGCTTTTTGTTAGACCGTGCAAGCCAATGCCTCCCGCGTCAGCTGCGCCAGGGATCTATCCCCACCTCAGACAGGGCACTGGTTTTCCAGGCCAACTAGCAAGTCCTTCCCTCATCCATGAGACAGGCCTGCCTTTGCTGGCCCAACAGACACGCAGGACGCACTGGAAGGTGCTGCACAGCACACAGCATTAGGTTCCCGAGGCTTCATCCAAGCGACAACACCCATCCCTCCCCAGCAAATCCGAACAGATTTTTTTCCAGCTTCAGCAGACATCTGTGCTCCTCAGAAACTCCAAGAGAAGGGTGTGCTAAGTTAGCTGTCCCATTTTTCTAAGAGCACATGGGAATAGCCATCACTTTACAAGCATTTTCTCGAGCCAAGCAAGTCGGGTTGCTCCTACACAAGCCTCCAGTCCTACTTTGTCAAAGCCAGGGAGAGGAAAGGCTCCTACCATTTGCAGCTTTCGCCTTCTCCTTCTCATCCTCTTCTTTCTCTGAGCTCTCAGAGCTGCTCACAGGATCAGGAACTCTGATCTTTTCAGGAATGGCTGTCTCCTCATCACTCAACTTCCTTCTCCTGGAATTCGAGGGAGTTCTGAGGGAACAGAATTTGCATTAAAATGAGGGAAAAAGAATTATCTTGAACAAATTGGAATACAATTATTCCTCCACTCTCAGGTCAGGCTCCAGCCTAAGGACATGCAGTGTCATTCCCTACAGATCCTAAGGGGGTAGGAGAAATACTTCTCTAACCCGCAAGAGACATCTCCAGTCCTCCTCCAGCAGCTCCCGAGAGCAACACATGCCTGCAACACTCAGAGGAGATGCTGAACGTGGCCTTTTTTCCTGTTCTAGGCAGGCTCTTCCTCACTTTACCAGAAAAGTAAAACCATGTATGGTCAGGCTGGTGCTCACCACAGTGCAAAGGCACCCTACAGAACCAACTCCATCTCCAGGAGGCAGCTGGAGCCAGACAGTGAGTGTAGTCCCAGGGTTAGGGCAGTGATCCTCAAAGAGGTCAAGGCCAGGAGATGTGCCTCTAAATGCTGCAAAAGCCACCTGAACTCGGGCTCACAGGCCAAAAGGACAAAAGAGTCAGGTTGCAGAGAGATTTAAGAAAGGCAGTGGCTGGGCCTACAGAAGATGTGTTGAAAGAAGGGGAGGAAGAGGTCACAGATGAGCATTAAATGCTTAAGTGGTTCAATAGGGTTAAAACATCAAGCTGGAGAAGGATGCCTCCAGGCTCCAACTCGTGCCTGTACCAGAACAGATGATGTGGCTAAAGTCATCTCTAATTTCCAACGACAACACAGGTAGCATACTTGCCTTATTACAAGGCTAACGTTGGCTGGGCACACATCCGTGTGATGCACACATGCGATACTTCTAAGCCCTGAAACACACAGTTATCAGAGGCAAAACCCCTCACTTTTTCACCAGTCTAGCTTATTTTATTCATGTGATTTAAAATAAGATTAGGTTAACAATTTGGCCAATAAAGATCATGCTTACTATTAAGTGTTTTAGTAGCTGTGCTGGTTTTAGTCAAGACAGTTACTTTTCTTCACAGCAGCGGGATGAGGCTCTTGTAGGTTTGCCATGGGAAGAGCACTGATAACACTGGTGTTTTCAGTCAGTGCCAAGGAACGTTTGTACCAATTCAAGGACTTTTTCAGCTTCTGATACTGCCCCTGTGTTCCCAACCTTCTCGCTACAAGCAGCCAGGAGGGGACACAGCCCAGACAGCTAACCCAAACTGACCAAAGGGTGTTACATTCCACAGCACCTCCTGCTCAGCAGACAGGCTGGGGGACATTGTCCTTAGCTGGGCTTTTTCCGTGGTCGCTCTCTGGCTCAGGCTCTGCTGCCATCACTCTCGGGCTCTCTGACTCTTGCTACTCAGGACCTGGCTGGGTGTTGGTCAGTAACTGGTGAGCAATTGTATAATTTGTTGCATTTTCCATTATTTTTATTACATATTATTAGTAGTATTTTCATTAAATGTTACTATTAGTATCACTATTATTTATAATAAATTATTAAACTGTTCTTATCTCAGCCCATGAGTTTTCTTGTCTTTTCCTTCGCTTCTCCTCCCCCGCTGGAGGGGAAGGGGGATGGTAGGCGAGCGGCTGGGTGGTACTTAGTTGCTGGCTGGGGCTAACCCCCACCAGCAGCACAGCTGTAACAGCAAGCTGTTTGCAAGCAAGCTAAGCCAAAGGCACATTTTCTGCTGCAAAGTCCTGTTAACTACTTTAATAATCCTTTTATTAAATGAATAGGGCAAGACACACAGGCAGCTATGATATTCCAGTGCCTTCCTGGTTCAGTGGCAGCTGACGGCACAGCAGAGACTGCCGTGAGAATTTGAGGGCTGCAGCATGCTAGCTGCTCCTGGGGCTTAGCTGGTCTGGCTTCCTGCTGCACCTGGGCACCCTTCCACCCCCTCCAAGGCTAAACGTAGCCCTGCAGGGAGGCCACTCTTAAGTCACTGAAAATCTCAGTTGTTAAGTTCACTGTGAAAGAGTTTCTGAAAGAGAGCACCAAGGAAGGCCTCAGTGAGATGGGCAAGAGCCACAGCACAGTAAGAGGAAAGGCACTGTCAGGTCAAAAGCCCATGAAGCGACAAGATATGAGAACCACAGCTCACCCACACGAGAGCACTCCAGCCAGACAAAACTAGGGGTCAGTACTGGCTCCAAACCAGGCATACCTCAGGGGGGCAGGAATAAAAGGTGTACTTGTGGGGTGGGACCACAACATGAGGGTGACACTAGAGAAAAAGGAATTAAACATGATGCGAGTGCCCTGTCACCCCCCAAACTTTAAAAAGGAGGGTTTGCTGTGGCACCCAGGATAACTAGCGCAGAGAAAGGCCACCGTCAATACCCAAGAGCACAATAAATTGTTAGAGGGAGGAACTGCAAGCCTGTTTCTACACTGCTACACCCTCATCTAGATCCAGTCTTTCTCCTGCCCAAGTAAGAAAATCATTGAGATAGAAGAGCAAGATCTGGGGTAGCACCAATGCACGAGGTGTTCTATCAACAGATGCCTTTGAAGCAAACACCTACTTCCCGAGGCTGCTGGCATGGCCACGCTGAGGAGCATCTTCACTCCAGCTCTCCTCATGCTGGAACAGAAATCCAGCTCCACTGATTCCCCGATAACCCGTCCCCATGGCTGCCACCAGGCCTCCCTGCAGCGCTGCACTCCAGCATCAAACCAAAGCGAGCGGTGCGCAGGGTGGGTGCAAACGCCATCACACCCCACAGACGGGAGAGCTCCACGCTGCAGACCGCCACATGGGGTACTCCATGGAGTAACTACGCGTGAAGGCTTTGGGCTAAACATGTAAGGGGGCTTGAAAGGACAGGCTGAAACCAAGAGAATTCCTCCGAGTCAGAAACCTTGGCATTTCAGCATCTGCTCAGATTCTCTGCATTTGGGTCAATATGCCTGTGAAGCACATGGCCTTAAAAAGAAAGTGAAACAGAACTGGGGAAAAAAATTTTTTGCTAGTAAAGTGTGACTCTGAGCCCCACAGTATTCCAGTATTAACCCCAACAGGCCAGAACAGCCTCAGGTTCTCAAAGCTAGAGTAATAACTTATCTCCCAGCTCAGGAAATTTTAAATCAAAGTCATATTTTAACATGTGAAACGAATCAGTCTGAAACCAGAGGCTAGGAGGAAAGTCTGCTCAGCACAGTTATCATCAAATACTCTGACAACGGGAAATTCCAGCAAATAAAGATCACACGTGCCATGCAGCCTGGTTGTTAACACAGTCTGGAATCTATTTGATAGTCATTTCCTTCTTCAACTTACTTCTCCCAGTGGGTAAAGATGTCCTCGAGAGAGGTCAAGAGGGAAGGGAGCAACTTCTGTGAAAGCAAAGGGGACACAAGTCAGGGATCGGCCTCGTTTCAGGATGCGGCCACCAGACAGAACTACAGACGGCAGAAGCCCCTCCAGGAGTCCCCAGAAAAACGGGAACGTGTCCGACCCACACACGCGCACCCAGCAAAGCCCCCCCCGTCCTGCTCCGGCGGCCCGTGGCGCTGCACCCCGGCGTTCT
>NW_010235654.1:0-84635 GCF_000690775.1 Eurypyga helias
AGTCCATGATGACTTCCAAGATTCCCCAGGCAACCGGGGGTTCCTATTCAAATTTGTTGTGTGATCAGTAAGACTCATTTACTCCAGGTAGCATCAGTTGCATGATGTGTAGAAGAGACCCTTCCTTTGAACATCCACAGCAGCACTGGCAGTCGAGGTGCCAGGAGGAACTTCAGTTCCAACCAATGCCCAGGAACCTCAAACTCCTTTGTATACTGCCAGTATCTCTTTTTCAGTTGGAGTACAACAGGCCTCAGATCCTCTATATCCACAACCCCAAATAAAATAAAAATAGAATTAAAATTAAAAAAATAAGAAGAATAAGTGATAATGATAAATAATTGTAATTAAAAGGAAAACAACAAAGAGAAAGAGAAACCAACCCAGGAAAAACAAGGGAAAACCAAGCAACCGCTCACCACCTGCCGACTGATGCCCAGCCAGTCCATGAGCAATGAGCACTGCACCCCTGGCCAACTCCCTCTAGTTTATATACTGAGCACGACATCATGTGGTATGGAACGTCTGGGTCAGCTATCCCAGCTATGCTCCTTCTCAGCTTCTTGTGCACTTCCACAGGGGCACAGCATGCGAAACTGGAAAGTCCTTGACTTAGTGTAAGCATTGCTTAGCAACAACCAAAATATCACTGTTTTATCACATTGTTCTCATGCTAATTCCAAAGCACAGTACTATACCAGCTGCCAGAAGGAAAATTAACTCTATCCCAGTTGAAGCCTAGACAATCAGGTACATGAAGTTCATTCAAATTGAAATTATTAAAGTTTTATTTTCAAGAAGAACAATAACTGGTTTGGGGTAAAAGCTAACAGTTCCACATGACACACCACAACCCAAAAACTGTTCAGAAGAGAAAGCACATCTAGGGCTGACTGCTTGCCAGGGCATTCAGGGAAATCAGGCTGGTATGAATTCCTTGCACAACACCACCGTGCTGAGCAGAGCAGTATTTTTACTATGTGGTCAAGCCTGAAGGTTTCACACCTCTGAAAGAGTCTCACAGTGGGGCACTTGGTTTCTATCAAAGCCTGCTTCATACAGCAAGCTAAGAGTTATGAATACTGAGCAAGTCTAAACCCTTGCTTATCCTCATAGTTCAGATCAGAAACAAATATGAGAATAAATTTTTATTTTTATTGTGCACTATTACAGTAAACACCACCCCATCAGCCCAAACTAGTTATGAACACAACACTAGTACAGTCCTTTAACACTTCCTTTTCTGAAAATATTTCTAAACTATAATATATTAAATTTGATAAATACATTTACTACCAACATTTAATTGATTCTTGATTACAATCAATTATATTTCTGAAACAATCAAGCATCCCACAATTAAAAATAATTCATTCATTAGCACACCCCTTCTAGACAATTACACAAATGCATTATTTATGTAATTAGACACATTTACAGTTCATTATTCCACTTTTTATTCTATTGTTGTAAAGCTACAGAAGTAGCGCCTTACTTTTTAACCTTCCTTTGCTTTCCATTGACAGAGAGACCACATTTATTTTATTTACCAAATTTCAGATTAGAAATCAAAACCTGAAAGAGACTCAATCCCTACAAAAACAGTAATTAAAGATCATTTATTTGTCATACAGGTGAAAAGTAAGGGCAACAAAGCATTTGCCAGGGGAACAATCTGCTTAGTGAGTTGAAAAAAGCAGCCAAAAGCATCAGATTTTTGGAGGTTTCAAAAAATTAAATTATCTACATGTCAGGCTCTTGCCTAAACGAGAGTTTAAGGGTCAGAATGAAAGAGTGAAAAATTATTGCGATGAGAGCTGCTTCCAAGCCCAAAAGTAACTAATGGCCATGTACTTGTTATTCTATTGTGGTATCAAAACCAGTTGAGAAGTCTTGACACTCATGACAACAGATTAAGGACCTGGGTTTTTATATGTTCTAGTCCTCCACATATTTTACCAACTCCACTTACAACTGTGAAAAAAACTGCTAAGAAAATGTAACGAAACCCATTAACCAAACACTACCAAAACCCACTCCTCCCCCCTCCCCTCCCCCCACGAAAAAAAGAAGAAAACCATGAAAAACAGACCCTTTTACCTAGCTATTTAGTTGAATTGTCCTATGTTGATCTGACTCAATTCTTAATACAACAGAGGAAGACAACACTCTGAATTCCTTTGAGGAAGCATAATCATGTCCACAAGTGCCTGATTACTAAACTTCATGCTAATGTACCTTTACCATGTAACTCCAGCAGATGTTTCAACTGCCTGCAGATGTTTCAACTGTTTGCAGATGATGAGGGCTGAGGAGGCTGCCTTACACTCTTCTGAAATGAGCAGCCCACCAGAAAACATCCCACAGTGAACCTGTACAGGCAGCCTTCTAGCCCTGTTGATGCTGCACTGTTCTGAAAGCTACATATTTGAATTACCTGCAACAGAGGTGTCCACCTTGGGTTTTGATCAGCTGCGTTTCCATCTTCTCCACACTACTTAATAGTGTTTTTTATTGTTGAGCAAAAGCCACACCTGGTCAGACCAAAGAAGGAAGGACAGATGTGTCAGAACTGGAAGGGGCACCTGGGTGAATGGGTCCAGACCTCCGGTGTCTCACGCTGTGACACAAGCCAGCCAGCCACGGTCAGAAGCAGGCACTCAGACAAAAAAGCAGCAGGAACTTGAGGTACAGAGGAGAAAACTATAATGATAATTTATCTCTTTGTTCTCCAGCAGCCTTGGTGCCAAAAGATAGGCCCCTACTCCATTTGACTGCCAAGCATGAGAAGTATTGTGCCAAAGGGAAATCCACGAGCTGTATTCTTCATAACAACAAAGGATGACCTCTCAGATCCTATGAAATGGATAAGCTACTTGAAAACGATCAAGGACTGGCCAGCTACCCACAGCAGAACCTGTCCATATATTACACCCATATCAGGCCCTACCACTCCAAAATGGTTGAGGTCAGGAAGGCAATCAAGAAAACCCACAGGCAAAACAGAAGATTGCTTGGAGAATCAACTGACTACATCACAAAGCAATCACCAACCAACAAAAAACCAAACCAGAAATATTTTTAAATGACCATGCATTCAGCCCTGTATCTTCTGGATTGAATTTAACAGAAACAGACAGAAGCGACATTGGTTTTATGTTTTGGTGTCTTTTTTTTTTTTTTTTTAATTGATTGATTTGTTTCCTCACTTTTCACAAGTTAAAAGCTTCTTTTTTAATGCTTATTTCAGGCTATAAAGCAAAAGGAAGAAGAGTGTCTTTCTCACTGCAACCATTCTTTAAATCTCCTCTGCTTCCTGTGCTTAGGCCGAGTAGGAATTTCTAAGCCCTGTTGAGTTTCAGAGTTACCCGGCTGCAAAGAAACTAAAACATGCTGGTCTACCTTACCCTCCAATGCTATTCTCAGTTTTGTCTGGGCCCCACTTCAAAACACATCAAACTTCATCCGCAAAGAAGCACGTCTGCCTTCAAAGTCATTACATCTTAAAAATCAGAGGAAAGTTCTTCCAAGTGTGTTTATTTAATCCAAAACATTAACAGGCTGACAGCTGTTGAGCTGCTTCATTTAGCTGTCACAACAGACCATAAAGCACCATAGCGAAATGGACACTTCTGTGTATGACATCTGCCGCCCTTCTATTAACTGCTGCTTCACCATAAACATTTTACCAAATAATTAATTTGGCTAGGTGTAGAGTTTTGGGGTATTTTTATGCATTAAAACATCTGGGTTTTTGCACTGCAAAGTTCTGCCTAATGTAATGAAGTCCAAATAGAATATTTTAAACTGCCGTTTTTGGCCATGACACGAGAAGGATTCCCGCAGAGAGATAATATGCCTCATCTACTCAGGAAAGCATACTTTCTGTAACATAGGTAGAAAAGCCTTACTAAAAATATTAACATTGTAAGCTTTAATAGAAATAAAAATTTGTAGGAAAGCTTCATCTCTACAGGGCTGTTCTGGAATCCAAATTATCTGCACATCAGTGAGAAACACAGGTTATATAAAGGCCATTTATAATGTGCTGCAGAAGAGGCACAATAGGGTAGCCTTAATACCAAGGGGAGAGGAGGGGGAAATCACAGTGGACACCTTTGCAAAATTTAATCCTGAGGAAGGTTGAGTACTCAGGACTCTGAGAAGAGTCTGTAAGAATGCCTGAGAATCAGCTGTTCCTAAAACCAGGTTGGTAGTCAAGAATTCTAGTACCAAAAAAAAAAAAAAAAAAAACCAACAAAAAAAACCCTAGAGTCTGGGTTTGAAACTGACTAAAACTCAAATGACAGTGTCTTTGAATCAAACTTGCTGAAATTAGAAGCTAAACCACAGAATGCCACCGAAATACTCGCAAGTAGTACCTGCAAACCATAAGACTACATAGCAAGAAACAACTTTTCTTTCACCTGGAGATGACAAAGAACTGATTTCAGAATATCTATTTTCTCAGCTCTGTAGGAAATATAGTTTTTATCTCCACAGATTTAGTTGAGTATCTGAAACTACAGTGTTGCCTTTTAAACACTAAAATAAAATGGGTTGAAGGGATACGTTGGAAAATCTAAGTTCTCTCTTATTGCCATCTGCCTTATCCAATGGACACACTTGAATTACTGCTTTTGGCTTTTTCCAAATGCCTGTCACTGGTCTCCAAGATAACCACCTTGCTTGGAAATAGAAACGAAACAGAGGAAACCTACAGCTCTGCTCTCTACCTTTACACATTTTACAAAGATGTTTAAATCCTAAATGAAAATCATAATGAAAAGCATTCTTTCCCAAGAAAGCAAAACATGCTTGGCTGGCAGTGCCTTTATAGGGCACCCCTGAAACACTGTGTCATTACATCCCAAAGACTGGGGTCAAAATTACTAGAATTATATCCTTTGGGAGTTCACAACCAGCTCGAAGGGTAATTCAAAAATGAGAACTCAATGGAGGCTGATTTCACTGTCACAGGTTGGAAAGGAAAAAAAAAAAAAAAAAAAAGAAAAAATTAAGACTGGGATTGCTGACTTCTGCATCCCACACACAGCTTTACTGGGTCCTTTTGGGGACATTCAACACTCCCCAGGACCTGAGCATCTCATCTAACTTTGAAGTCAGTCCTGCTCTGGGCAGGAGGTTAGGCCAGATGACCTCCAGAGCTCCCTCCTGGGGAGAACATCACAAGGGGTACCAAGGATGGAGGTCTCCCATCAGGGAAGTCAATCTAGTTACAAAACTCCCTAAGCCTTACCAAAGCACCGCTTTTACACCTAGAGACACACATCCTTTTGAATCGTTTAAGAGAAATATGCAAAGCAATACCAGGAACAGTGTACTCCTGCATGCAGGCGAAGTGGGACTAATTGCTTGATTACTAACAGCTTCCCACTACAATAAGATTTTTTCATCCACTTTGTCCAGTTGTCCCTTACTCTGGCGACTACAGAAGGTAGAAATTACTACGTCAGTCTAGAAGCCTGGCTTTCAGACAGACTAAATTAAATGAGAGAAATGCTATTATAGTTACTGGCCAAGGAAGAACCAGTAACTTCTTCCTGGAATAAGGTTCTCCATCCCTCCCACTTACACAGTTCTGAAGGTGGCAGAGAAGCATAAACCCCGTGGAAGAGACATACATAGTCTCTTCATTATTCAGAGGCAGAAAGAAGAAACATGGTTGTTGCGGCTCTAATTCTTGAAGCATTAACAATGAATACATTATAAGGCCAAACTATTCGTAACTACAATATGCACATCTTCCTTGTCTACCCTGAAAACAATTTTCAGTGTTAAATTCACCAATGACACAAGTCGAGGCAACCCCAAGTGCACCCTTAAAATCTCCTTACACTATTATTCCTTGTTATCACTCAATTTCAGTTTTCCTCAGTCGAATTACAGTATCATGTTTACCAAATATATATTAGTGTTCCAATGTTTTACATAAAAAATTTAATGGAAAACTGAATACAGTGACTTAGAAAGGACTTTGAAAATGTTCTTAAGGAATCCTCCTCTCTCTACTCTGCTCTCATGAGACCCCGCCTGGAGTGCTGTGTCCAGCTGTGGAACCCTCAACATCAGAAGGATATAGACCACTTGGAGCGAGTCCAGAGGAGGCCACGAAGATGCTCAGAGGGCTGGAGCACCTCTCCTATGACAAAAGGCTGCAAGAATTGGGCTTGTTCAGCCTGGAGAAGAGGAGGTTCCAGGGAGCCCTTATCGCAGCCTTCCAGTACCTGAAGGGGCTACAAGGAAGCTGGGGGGGACTTTTTACAAGGGCCTGTAGTGACAGGACAAGGGGTAATGGGTTTAAACTGAAAGTGGGGAGGTTTAGATTAGATATCAGGAAGAAGTTCTTCATGGAGAGGGTGGTGAGGCACTGGAACAGGTTGCCCAGAGAAGCTGTGGATGCCCCATCCCTGGAAGTGTTCAAGGCCAGTCTGGATGAGGCTTTGAGCAACCTGGTCTAGTGGAAGGTGTCCCTGCCCATGGCAGGGGGGTTGGAACTAGATGATCTTTAAGGTCCCTTCCAACCCAAACCATTCTGTGATTCTATGATTCTAATTTAAAAGGTGAAGTTCCACAAAAAAAACCAAACAAACAAACAAAAAAGAAAAACACACATCACACTGTTAGACTGGTTTCTTAATTTACTTTGATGCTTTTGTAAAAAAGAAAAGTCAAAGGCAGTGCAGGCATTGCACACGTGTCTGCATCTACCAGTGTAAGCGAAGATATTCTTACACTGGTGTACTTAAACCATCTGCTTCACCCTCTCTTTCAGCACTGGTTACTGCCACTAAGGGACTGATACAGCCCTAATTTAAAGGCAGTACGCCAGGCTGTCTGATGCTAATGGACAGCTTAGCCTTCTTAGTCCTTCCTTTCCTTGTAAATCCATACTTGTTTCAATGAACAAAGCCACTATTTCACTTGCATTGATGAAAACCGTTTAACAGTCATCGGACATAATTTTAGGTTTGTTTATACTGCCACACATGAGAGTAGAATCTGCTCAACTGTTTTTCAAAGCATCGACAATGCTGAAGCACTGCATTCACACATCTTCAAGGCTCTTGCTAAAGCTGGGGGGTTTCAGCAGCTGCACAGCGCTGCAAGTTGGCATAAGTTCTGGTTATACTGCCACGGGCTAAATTCAAAATCCTCGTTTAACACTGATGGCAAGCTACAATTGGTACTGTTCCTACACTAAAGAAACTAATCCATGAAATCCATCATTTTCATAGCCACATAAAAATTTACCATGAAAATGTTCAGCTTTGCTGACTTCTGTTCACTCCTGCTAATTTCTTCCATGGATTTCATATGAACAGCTATCTTTCACGAAATGAAAAAACCAGTCAGAACCCCAAATTTCTGTAAAATTTTAGATCGGGACAAAACTTCTGCAGTTTCCAATTCCTCTACACATTTGTGGAAATATCAACCAAAATATACAGAACCAAGGTTCATCTAATTAAATACTCTGTCTTGGACATGAGCTAGCATCAGACATTCAGAGAAGCAGACAAACATACATTGTAAATATGTATTAGTTGTTTGTGTCCTGACACAGGAAAAGGAACTTACCCAATGCAAATATTCCCATTATTCCTAAAACAATGTAATATGCTTTTGACCCCTGCTTCAATATTTTCCAGTAATGAGTTACATTACTAATAAAAATGGTTTTTTTAAAATACATCACAGCAGTAGAATATTTGATGTTATTTTTCCAATTTGCCTCAGATTATCCCGAGTACTCTTTAAATCCTTGGTAATTTACCAAATAATCTCACACTTCTTCAGCAAGCCAAACTGTTTGCAACAAAAAAAGAGTTTGCACAGTAAATGCCTTTTAAGTGTCCTTTGAGTGTCTTGTAGTAGATAATTGAGGTAAAGTTCCTTATCACATAATCCAGCTCTAGGTCTACATATGTTCTCCTATGCCTGGCAGTTCAAGATTACACACAACCATTCAGAACATAATGGTCTAATTATACATCATTTTAAATATGAGTCTTCTCTTTTATATCCTTCTTCACTGATAAGAGTCAGATCTTACCTTCTATCCCATCTTTTTCCTTCTCGAAAATACAAACTGGCAGGGTTCAGTAGAAGAGAGCTGTGTGTTTAGAGGTAGAGAACATGAGAAATTCACTCTTTTGCAATTAACACTGACTTATTACTACTTTCCATAGTCTGATGAGTTCATGATGTAAGCAGAAGAAATTCTTGAAGGCGTATAAAAAACAGTCAGTAAAGGTTATAAACCACAGAAAAATCAATGAGGACCAAGAGTAGCACCACAGCCATCTGTTCCATGTCCACCTGCAGCTGTGAGCCATGCCCAGGTAGGAATCTGAATACCGTGGCTATATTCCTGCACTGTACCTCACAGAGGAGACACCTGCACGTGTGTTCCAGTGAACACTGGGAAGGAGATGTCTGATTCAATGATGCCTGCCGGTATAAACTTGTAGGAAGTAAGGAGGAGAACTAAAGGATATGGTCAGTGATACATCTGTGACCGGGAGGATGCCAGAATCATTCTATGATTCTATGGAAAGATAGAGAGGCCGTTATAACAAACCATGTAGCTATACAGAACAGGAGCCAGCAGTAAAGAATAGCCTGGCATTTGCACAGGGAAGAAGCCGGTTGCTAATATTATCCAAGACCACACAGTGTTACAACCACGAGCCATGAGATCAAGAGTAAGTACTCTATCCTGGAGAAAGTTGGGAGTGAACCCTATGGACTTATCTCACCTTTCATCCTTGAAATCAGGCATTAATGCCATTCTCAATGCATATAAAACAAACCTAAAAAGTAAGAGTTGGCAGCAAGGGAGAGAACTGACACTGAGGACACAAATTCTGCCCATCTCCATGTAAAAGGACCGAAGTGTTGTAAGAGATAGCCTTGCCGAATCATGACTTCCTCATTGACCTCCGATGCAGGGAAGCAGCTTACCAACTAGGTCAGAGCACTAAAGAAGAGCATAAAAGAATGGCACAAGCAGCTGGAGCACAAGCAAAAAGGTCAAGACAGAAAACGTGGCCATAAGAAACAAAAGAACCCTGTGATCACAGCTGAGCAGGGACCGGGGCAGGCAGACTTCTGACGTGGATCTGCCCACAAGCTGCTGTTAAAGTGAGCGCTCCCAAACCACAAAGTGCTTGCAATACCTAAACATGAAGTAGGACAACGTAATTTTTTTAAAAAAATAGGAAAGTCTCAGACTGGTCAAATAGGAAAGATACAAAAAGCTTTGAAAATCAAGCTCCTTTCTCCCTACCATGCCCTTCCAGACTAAGTTTTTCCTCTTAATTCTTGTGTTAATCCAGCAGCCACTATGCCCTTTCTAGGTGTATAAATACTCCAGCCTCCTCCTGGCCCCTGTGTGCCTGTTACCTGCCTGTCTCATAAGCCTTTCGCTCTCCTCATTTGTCCTGTTTCAAAACCTATTGCTACAGTCCACCTTTTAGAAACATGTCCCTCCTTAACATGCTCCTTTCCCAAGAGCAATCTTCCTCTCCAGAGATTTCCAGACAATTCCAAATTCAGGCAGCCCATAAAAGAACCATGCAAACTATATAAAAGGATCAATGCAGTAAGCTGTAAACAAATAAATAAAGCAGATATTAGCCTTTACAACTAGGAAGACTACACTAGTCAACTATTCAGAGAGAACGTAGAGATGATGCAGAGAAAGTCAGAGGGTTTAATGATTTTTTGCATTAGTCTTCATGAAGGGGATCTACTGGTGTCAAGCAGAATTAATAGCAACAATAGAATGAGCTCAACTGAGAACAGAGATTATTAATTACATTTTTCAAGTTCAGTTGGCCTGACAAATATCAGCTAAAACACAAAAAAATACTTGAACTGACATGAGATCTGAAAGGAGCCCTGTGATGTCTCATGGAAGTCGGGTGAAACAGTCAGCGTATAGCCCGTGCTTAGAACAGGAAGAAAGAGGAGCTGGGAAACCACAGAAAAGCCAAGCTGAACCCCAGATTCGAGACCATTTCTGGATAAAGCAAACCATTGTGTACAACTATATGGTAACACAGACATAAGTAGCAATCAATATAGGTTCGTTAAAAACAAACTGACAGAACAATACAGTTTCTTCCTGTTTGTAGCTAATAGGCCTTTCCAGTATGAGTAACTGTTGTACATCTTGACTTCAGTTAGTCACGACAAAATCTGAAAACAGAAATTAGATAACTGTACCCATGGAGGACCAACGTTTCACTGTCAGATATAAAGATGTACTGAGTGGTGCTTTGAAGGGTCTGCCCAGAGTCCAGTCCTTTACAGTGTTTCTCTTAACAACTTAGATGGTAGGTGAATGAAAATATTCCTGACACTAAGAGGGATGAAGAAGACACAACGGAAGACTGAAGAAGGATCCAAATAGGTTTTAACAAGCTGGAGAAACAGTGACTACTCAGTCACAAATATAGTTACTAGTCAGTAACAGTTGTGTTCAACAAAAAATTAAAAATTAAAAAAGGAGGAGAGTGCTACTAGCTGGGGGCTATTTCCACTCTACGAAACACAAGCATAACACTGCACAATGGCTTTGGATATTCAAGGAAGTGGTGAACAAACAGGGGACATTCAAAAAAAGAGCAAGAAGAACATTATCAGAGCTGGAAACCTGGGTCACAAGAAAGGAAAAAAGAAGAAAAAAAAATACTGTTATCCATACCAGTGATGGACAGAACAAGCAGTAATGGGCTTAAATGCCAACCAGGAAGATCCAGGATAGACTTCAGGAAAACCACTGCACTGACAATAATAATGAGGCACTGGAATAGATTGTCAAGGGAAGCTATGGGTTTTCTTTCCATCACTGATGATCTACAAAACAGAAATGACAATCTGATCCTACTTGGGACACAAGGATGGCTTCTCCAAGTCTCTTCCAAGGCAGTTTTCCAAAACAATAAACTACTGTCTCCTCTTTTAATGGCATTCTGTCACATATGTACATGTCCTCTGTATAAACACAACCTATTGTACAATGGACACTGATGCAACATTTTTTGTTCTCAAAGAGTGGGTTTATGGATGTGGTAGTCCCAAGTACTGGAAAACACTGTTTGCATCTTTGAATGCAAAGTGGGGGGGAAGGGGAGGAACCTGCCCACATTTCGATTTTGCTCTTTTAGCAGAGTGATACTTATGCCCCATCTGTTTTCCCTTTCTAATAATGTGTTTTCCAGTAAGGGTTCGGTTCTAACTGTTAAGTGTGTATCCTCAATATGACTCAGACTTTACAGTCTTATGATGGGAATCTTTAATAGACTTAACCCCAGAATTTTCCCTGATGATGACCTGTTGCTATGGAAGTCAATCTTCAGAGCAAAACTGGAAGAAAGAAGTACTATACCATTAATCACATCATTAATACAGCCCTAATAAGCTGAGGTTCATAACCTCTGGATGCTGACTTACAGGAGTCAGATAAACCTGCTCTGCCCAATTTTTTAATCAACTGCAATGTTCAGTTGATTTACTGGATTCTGATCACCAGACAGAGGTAACCTCAGTTCCTCTATGTTTCATCCGATGTCTGGCGAAAAACAGGATTGAGAGGGAAAGATGTTATATATCCACACGGTGGTAACAGGAAGGAGGCCAGCTTGCATATCTCCCCACATTTACTCCTTCTAATATCCCTGGCTGCATTTAGGGTCAGAAGGAGAAAGCAAATGAAAGATGTCAAGCGATGTCGCTCTAAATCCCAAGCATCCAAGGAGAACTTTGCTGGGCTGAATATGCTCTCTCCAGGTCTCACAGCAATATTAAACTGATCAAACCACACAAGCAGTCTAACTATTCAACTTATTCCGTATTCAGTGTACACTCTCCTAATTGTTTCCAATTACTGCGCTTTATTTCTGGAAACAGATAGTGCTTGTCTGTGCTTGGAACCTATTAACATTGCTGCCTCAGTCACTGGAAAGATAGAGGCTACATTTCTGTGCACGTATCTGTGGATGCAAGACCTGATTGCACTGAAAATGTCCTCAACTTGCTGAAACTCGCAGTTTCATTCTCCTCAATGAACGGACCTGGCTCATTTTTCCAAACAATAAAGAATCACCCTCTCTCATTTTCCAACAGCATCATGGACCTTTTCTCAAAAGAAACTGGTGGATGTTTTGAGTTTGCTAATCAAGTCTTGTCTAATGTCACATATTTTTATGTGCTCATGACAGTGGTATCTAAGTGCATTTTCCAGATGCTAGTTACTTACACATTCATCATTCTCCTAAACCTGTCATTCCTAATCTGCATGTTAAAACATACCTGTGGAATAAGTAAGCCAACACAACATTAAAAGCATATTGGTTAAGTCTTCAAACTACTGCCTATAATCTCACTCAACAGCACATTTAGAGATATGATATTACACTCGTGTTTGTATTATTTATATTGTATTTATATGGTGGTATAACTTTTCTCTCTTTCTTACTGGGATGTATTGGAATGAACTTTAGAGTATAATGTGCTGCTCAGCAGAGCAAGGTTGCTTATTCAGTTTAGAAGATAATCTGATGCCTTAAAAGCAGGCATTACAAAGACCTGGTTATAAAAAGACTCCCTTATTTTGCTCATTTTCTCTTGGATAAAATTTGTCATATTCCAGTCAAGGTCTTCTTGGGACCCCTGGAGAAACCTTTACTTCCACATATGGATTTGATTCACTTAAGCTTATCCTTATAAACAACACAAACCTGTTGAGCAAAAGAAGCCTGCAGAATTTTGACAACAGATAACGGGTTTATATTTTCTACAGTTCAATTCTCACAATATAATAGCTCCTTGAAAGAACTGTATTTCAACTGACAAAGAGCATTGCCTCATAGGCAAATTTCAATGTATTTGCATAAACAGGTGACCACCAATAATAGATAACCATTCAGGAGGGGATGAAATTACTTTACAAAGTACTTTAAGAACCACTGTGAGGAAAAGTATCACTCCCATGAAGATAACTAGTAACTCAGATACGTACTTGATTTTGTACATAAGTACAGTTATCAAAAACTTTCCTCTACTGTAAAATAAGGAATCTACTAAATTATTTTCTGGCAAATTTCTACAATATTTTCCAATGCTAATGCAACATAACACAGTTAATTTATGTAGGAAAGGGATAATTTTAGACATTTAAAACTGCTGACCATCTCCAAAGCAGGAGGAATGTGGTTCAAGTATACTGGTTTAATGTTGTTAGCTGTGAATACTGCAGATTTCTGTAACACATCATCCTAGTTCAGTAGTTCTACCAGTGTACAAGTAATTAAAATCCCTTTTCCCCAAACCAGGGAATCGCATTCAGAGGATTGTCTTGTAACTAGTCAGGCAACTGAATTTGACTTTTGATTAACACCACTCACTGTTAGTATAAAACACTGAGCTGTACTATTGTGCTCCACTTTCCTCAAACAGTACATTTTAAGAAGTAAGTTCTCTTTCGTAGTGTCTTCTGATGAGCACTTCAGACATGTACCTTCCTAGGAAATGCTGTAGTCTTTAGCAAAATGTACTGCTTGCTAAGAGATCTGGATGCATTGCTTGATCTCAGTGCCTTGCTTTCCCATCTAAAACTGACACGTCTAAAATAAACAATTTGGCATCAAGATTGATTTATGGTGATTTAAAACAGAAGTTAAAAGTTTTCTTAAATTAATTTCAACACATTTAAAGTAATTAAAAAAAGAATGCCTCAGATGATTAAGTAGAAGAACTAAACTCACTATAAAGAAGCCATAAAAAAATGCCACCTGTAAACCACAAGACCTCTGGTTTCTCCTGCACTGTCAGACATAGCTGGTAGCTTTCACATACATATACTGCAGCAAGGTTGAGAAATAGATTACGATGACAGAGTAGTACAAATCACCGTAGAGCAGCACAGTCGACAGAGCAGTAATAAACGCGCAATTGCTTTCAGTATAACTCTGACGGCCACGAGAGCAGATGCTGGGGAAGGAAAATGGAGAAAGTCTCTATTATCTAGCTGAAGACAGTCTCAGCTTGCTAAACGAGGAAACGTTACTGCTTTGCCCAGTGTGGTACCTCAATATCTTACACCATCACTAAAACCCAAATGAAGCCAGAGCGCCTGCTTAGCCTACTAGCATTGCGAGATTGTTCTGAATTCACAATCTTTCTAATGTAAATTCAAGGTCTACTCACTTACTACTGCGAATTATGTATTGACAAACGAGGAACCAGTACTCTGAAGCCTGACTGCTGTCAACAGGCAGGGAGCTCGGTGCCTCTGGGGGATGCGGCACCCGCCAATATGTCACACGATCGACTCTACTACCAACCTTCTTCTTTCACTGTCTCCGGCAAACAGTTGCATTTAACACTAGCAGAAGCCACTGCCATACAGAGGCAAGATCTAGCTGCTCAGCAGACTTCTGAAAAACCAGCAGCTCCCACCTCACGACCCTGCCCAGGAGGAGCAGCTACCTCAGAGGAGCAAGCTGGAATGTTGCCTTTCCATAAGGAAGTAACTCTCCAACGTGACACCACACCATTTCCTCTTCTCCCTCTTGGGCACTGCTTCCATCTTTATCACGTACTAGATCACACATACTGATTTTTGCATGAACAAAAATAACATACTGAACAGAATATGAAGTTCTTATTCCAGTGAATTTCTGGTTATAACTTTTTATTATTTAAAATGCATGGCTTCCTGCTCATCCGACCACAGTTCACAATGAAAACCTCTAAATCATTGTAGACTGCCACACCTTCGAAGTATTCTCCAGATTCTTCTGAGAATTTCTTCTTCCATACTCTTTGCCTCCCACTTTCACTGCTGCACAATTCACAACCAGAGAAAGATATTACAATGATTCCTCAATTCAATATCTTAGTTTCATATTACATCTTAGGTACATACCAAATACTTTGAATGCAGTAGCCTTCATTTACTGGTGCTGGCAGTTTAAGTGGGGCAGAGTGTTACTTCCAACATATGGCCAAGTGCTTCTATATTCCAAAACAGTACTTACCATATTTAACAACTAACAGAGGAGAGGCAGAATATTGCCTAGCTTTTTCTTTCAATTGTTTAGTATATACAACTAAAAGAAAACTACAGCTGTTCCCCATCGCGTGAGGATTTATCCAGCTGCACATAAGAGTTACTGTACAATGACAGCTCATATAAACTTCTATTCCTGAAGATATGTCAGCTGGGCCAAAAAAAAAAAATAAAGAATGCAAAGATACAATGGTAACACTGTCTAATCAAAGTAGAAGTTTTTATGGACACCCAAAGAAAAAGGTCATCTACTGATACATCCATAGGTTACCACACAGCCTGGATTCCACATCAAACCAACTGCTAAAAATGCATCTTTTCTTGAAATATAAAACCACTATCTGCAGCAAAAGTACTCCCTACTAATTCTCCCAGCCTGCAAAGAAAGAATTTTTGTGCATTCTAAAGAAACAGGAAAAACAATGATGGCCCCCAGGACTGGGAATTGTGCAAGGAGAAACCCTAACAGAGATCCAATCCCTTGACACGAGGAATGCACATATAAGACAATGTAAACTCTTAAATGAAGGTTATACTATTTTTAATGGAGGTACAATATGCAAAAAAATAAGCGAGATTACTTTTACATAATGGCATGGTAAACCTGTGCTGTTTTAACAAATCTAATTTTGCAGTTTGATTTCAACTTCTATTCAATTTTGCAAGTTCTAAGTTTAAGGTTTTACAGAAATCCTAAAATATCAAAACTCTTGCTTTCATTTACTAGAATATTTTTAGTTCAGCACAGTATTACAAGAAAGAAAATAAAAATCTCAGAATGATGATATGGATCAAATTTTTCCCCCACAATCTTTCTGCAAAGTAGAGGCAAGATTGGAACAATCTTATGTTAAGTCATGATTTCAAAGAATCATAGAATCACAGAATAGTTTGGGTTAGAAGGGACCTTAAAGATCATCTAGTTCCAACCCCCCTGCCATGGGCAGGAACACCTTCCACTAGACCAGGTTGCTCAAAGCCAAATCCAGCCTGGCCTTGAAGACATCCAGGGATGGGGCATCCACATCATCTCTGGGCAACCTGTTCCAGTGCCTCACCGCCCTCTCCGTGAAGAACTTCCTCCTGATAAAGAAATCAAACTTAAACTTGACTTTGAAAGAAATCAAACATAAGCAGCCCTTTTTTAAGAGAAAACTTTCCTATGCATTGTCTCATAAGCAAATCCACTACTGGTGAGCAAACCTCTCCTTTAAGACTGATGGCTGTTGGCTTGGTCCATCCCAGTTTGACCTGGACGATCTGAGCTTCAGCTCATCTGAAGGGTATTGGAACCACAGTTTACTCACATCATTAGAAGTTCAGGCATGCCTCTTTAACAGCTACAGTATAACTCACATCTAAGTTGAGACATGCCAGCTTGTTTTGTATTTCCATCCCTAGTTGGTGTCCTTCTGAACCAGCCAGGGAAATGGTACTCCCTGCTGCAGACTTGGTTCTGCCTCCCACAGCAAAACCTTCAGAGCAAGAGTAGATGGGAGCAGAGTAGGAGTCGCAGGGCAGCAAGTACATGGATCAGGGTAAATCAGGAATCTGGAGAGATCAGCAGTGTAGCAAGAACAGAGTTTTGCCTCCCAAGCCTGGGGTGCGGGTTCCTGACAGCTCACTCCTGCTGTGAGAGGACTAAAGAACAAAGAGCTCATTGAAAAGAGGATTGAAAGCCCTAAGGAGCCAGGCTTGTTTTGCCCTGTTTCATGCTGCAGGCCAATGACTGCTTTGGGTACCACCAGCCTCCCTCCCCTCAGTGATAACAGCCTTGCCTGAATGCAGTTTCTGTTACTGAGAGAAGATGGAGCAGGCCTGGCTTTCTGGGGCCCTGGACTCCACAAATCTGTCAGCCCCACTGCGCTCTTTTGCCACCCTCAGCAAACATCTGCCCCAGCTGTGGGCTCAACATCTAATGTGCCAAGAGCCAAGCCTTGGGTCAGGACCGCAGGGAAGTGCTGGAATTCAGATTTCAGTAGCCACATACTGGAAGAGCAAGCAAAAGGATTACATCCCAGTAAGTCAGCTACAGCCTCCATGAACTTTTAAAGCTGGACCTGGAAGAGGGCGTCGAATGTGAGCTAGTGTGAATCCTTCATCCCAGCTATGGTATAATTATATCATTCTGCTTGACAATGTGACATAGAGGGGGCAATAAAATATCCATTTCACATTGAGGCTGGTGTGACATGGCTACTATGGATGGTTAGGCTACTTAATTTATGTTTCAGAACCCATCTGAATTCATTAAGCATTTCCTAGTATATTCAGCCTTGCTATAGATAGCTGCTTATAAAGGTTATAAGAAATAAACACTTAAGGCATGGGCAATTTATTTCTTCTTTCAACCTGACTATCTTTTGTGAAATTGTGTGCTATAGAGCAATAACTACAATATCTAATTTATAGAAAGCATGAAAACCAAAGACTTCAAACTGCTGCAGTATGGTAGAGAGTTGCAAATATGCTAGAGAAAGAATGAAAACAAACAAAAAGAAAATGCTTAAGGCACTGGAGGTGCCCCAAACAGTGAAGATTAATGTTTTACATTGTTTATATATTTTTGAAGAATGCTTTCAAGAAAGCCACTTACCACTTTCTGTGCTTTTTGCATTTGAAAAATGATTAACCATAGGGTGGGATTTTTAAAAAAGACAACAAGGCAAATGTTTTCTAAATTCTTACAAAGTAAAAAGGTAAATATGTGAAGACTTGACTACATCGAAATAGAATCCCTCAACTCTGAGTGCATTGTTTGCTGTCCTTTAAAAACAGGCTAACCCAGTGTGCAGTTCATTAGTATTCTAATTGTCAAGTAGTGCTCAGTGGTTGTCTCAGGCTGTCTGATTAAAAATTAAACAAAATTAATTTTTTTCCATTGCCAGATGCACTGATTTTTTTTTTTAATTAAGCTACCTTCTCAACACTTAAGATCACATGCCATCATAGCAAAGCAGTAACTGACCATACTTCGCAAGAGCAGATCATGCAAGACTATTTATTTCTGAATTACAGTGCAGAGGTTTTATTCTTATAATGCATTCCTGTTCTGTTCATTTTAGCTCATCTTTGTGTTCTCCAAGGGAGAAAGAAAAACTGATGCGACTGTGATCACAGAGCACAGCAAACAGCTCCACGACCTACAACCAGCTATGGAGCACAGGAGACAGCTTGTTTCCATCTCTAAATCAACACTGTGCTTTGGTAAGGATGTTCTTGCAGGCTTGATCTTGGCTGCTGAACTGACACAGTCAGACATTGAAAAGTAACATCTGGGCACTAACCATCTAACTACTCTCTTCCAATTATACATTTATCTAATATGAAATTGTACCAACAGGTGTTCCCCTGAATGATATCTATTAATAGCATCATGAATGGAATGTAATGTTTATGTATTGCTAAAAAGGATGAGCTAAAAATTTAATTTCTGGATAGAATCTCAAGACCCTGGGGTACATTTTCAGGCACATCCACAGACATCATCTGTTCGATTTACCCAAGTAAATCATTTAAACCACCTTGTGCCTTTGTTTCATAGACTCACAGACTGGTTTGGTTTGGAAGGGACCTTAAAGATCGTCTAGTTCCAACCCCCTGCCATGGGCAGGGACACCTTCCACTAGACCAGGTTGCTCAAAGTCCCACCCAGTCTGGCCTTGAATACTGGGATGGGGTATCTACAGCTTCTCTGGGAAACGTGTTCCAGTGTTTCATCACCCTCTCTGTGAAGAATTTCTTCCTGATACCTAATCTAAATTTACACATAGATTCACAGAGTGGTAGGGGTTGGAAGGGACCTCTAGAGATCATCTAGTCCAACCCCCCTGCCAGAGCAGGATCCCCTAGAGTAGATCCCACAGGAACAAGTCCAGGCGGCTTTTGAAAGTCTCCAGAGAAGGAGACTCCACCACCTCTCTGGGCAGCCTGTTCCAGTGCTCTGTCACCCTCACAGGGAAGAAGGGTTTCCTTCCGTTCAGTCTGAACCTTCTGTTTTCCAGTTTATGGCCGTGGCCCTTAGTCCTGTCACTGGACACCACTGAGAAGATCCTGGCCCCATCTTCCTGACACCCACCCTTTAGATATTTATAAGCATTGATAATTTACCCTCTTCCAGTTTAAAGTTTCCTGATATTACAACAGGGTTCCCTCTTTCTCTCTGTTACAGCTGAATATTATGCAAGTAAAATTAATCGTGTTATGTGTACAAAGTAGTTGTAGAAGACAAAACAGATTCTATATTCAGAATACCAAGATTAACAGGACCCAGAACATTCCCAAGATACAAGAAAAATATACAGTTATCATTTTAAGCTATGGCCAACAAGAATAACATGCCAATCAGTTTCACCAAGGACAAGGGAAGAGTCATGTCAGACCCGGGGTTTGTTGAAGATGAAACCATGCCCTCTTGTTTTATGCATGTTAAGTATGCTGCTAGTGACACTAACTATGGCATTTGTAAAACCATCTTAAAAGATAGCAGCAAAAGGAAAAGTAGTGAACACGCTAAGGTTTCATTAACAGCTGTATCAAAAAAACTTCAGAACAAATACGAAATGAACCTATGCCAGTCTCTAGAAGAGACTAAACTACTTTTTTGTTTGTAACCAGGCCCTCCTATGCTGGAAAAAAAATGTACAAAGGCAAATACAGACTATGCCAATAACATGATCAAGTTAGTCCTTTTTACATTTTGGTCATGGTTAAAAATGATTGGTGGCAGCAAACCAGAGCTGAAGTATCACAGAAATTTTTACACAGATCAATTTATGCTCTCCTCCTGAAATTTTTGACAGTTGCAAAGTACTTTATGATATTCAACTATTTCCAATGTGCGTTATTCACTCTCAAGCAGTTGCAGGTACACTACAACTGGGTTCACTATCATTTTTGGGGTAAGACTCAACTGAATCCTTCTTGCCTTATGGAAATGTTGGTGTCATGAGCATGATTATGCATTAAAACAATTAAAGACTAGGAGTAGGAAATTAAATTAATCCCCAAATTTGTTCCCTTGCAACAGCTGCCATATTCTTATAAGAAGTAAACATGTTATCTGCTCCAGCCCAGCACTGCAGATATTTTACAAATACTGTAACTAACCTAACAACTACTGCAGGCACAGCAAAGTCATCATGTCATCATCCATGAGTGTTGTATCAGGCTCACCTTCCCCCAGCTGTATGGTGATGGTAGTTTTCATACATGTCCCAGACAGGGGTTTATAGATTCATGATCCAAATAGAAACACACACATTTATTAAGTCTCTCAAAAATTATTATTAAAAATGTGGAGAAGAGCATAGCTCTGAGTAGGGAAATGGTTATTTATGGAGGCCAGGTTGCACTCCTAGGGAAAACACAGAATCGCTGCAATACAACTTATCAAAGACATCTCACCTGTACCCTACACCGTATCAAAGACATCTCACCTGTACCCTACCTCTCTATCAGGCTAGCAGAAATGCTTGAAGAGTATGAAAGAACATGGCCAGTTCAGCGGTATCCACTGCTCATTTCCCAGCAACCCAGAGTAAACACGTTAGAGGCAAAACTTGTGTGGGGACTAGTTGCTATGATAGCCACACTTGAAACTACTATCCATGAACATGCCTAAACCTATTTTAATTCCTTTCTTCTTTTGGTTTTCACTGGTGGCATGAAAACCATCTCCTATGAAAAAAAGGTTTGGGTTCTATTTTTTAAAATTTGTTACCTTGTATTTTCACTAGATGCCTTGTGAGAAACAGAGAAAGACTCCTCGCTGCTCATTTTACTCCTCAGCATTTATTTCTCTTAGAAGAATTCTGTTTTATGACCTGCATCTCACAGTTACAGAGATGGTTAATATATATGTGGGGATATTGGTAAGGTTGAAAAAGTTTTCTGTTTGTGTCTAAAGAGGATTAAAGTTTGTCTTATCTGTTCTTCCATTTATTCTACCTTCTCCCAGACTTTTCAGATCAAATTATTCTCAAAAATTACAGTAATTTTGAAACAAGAATTTACAAACACCACCTGCAATCTAAATTGCAATTTTTAGCAATTAAAAATATCTGACTTAAAAGATCTGCCTGCCACTGAAATGTGGATACCTGAGGTGAACAGTGATAGGAGTATAAACCATGAAGAGTTTAACTGAGCAGCTGTGGACTTCAGAAGTGACGGTGACCATGGATGTTTGCAGATCAGGTGCTTACGAAACCTGATGCGTAAGTGCCCACACATTTGTAAAGACTGACACCTGAGATCCTTTAGTAGAGTTTACATAGGTGTTATGTCAGGCTCAAAGTCAGTTTAGTATTGAAAGGTAATTGAAAGGGATTTTATTATGGAACTGTTAACAGCAATTCACACAGGATATTTAGTGGCAGTTAATACTTGTACTCATACAAAATGTCATACAAAAAGTATGAATGGCTGTACTAAGGTAAATGTCTTTGTGTCTGGAGTTAAACTTAGCTCTATGACCTTTCATGTCTAAATGTAAAGTACCTACTATGACCAAAAAAATTGTAGGTTTTAAACTAAAAGCATTCATTTTCTGCAATAAAATAGTCCTGACACCTTAAAAAAAAAAACAAAACCAAAACAGCATCTTTGAACTTCTCCAGTGTCACCTACTACGCTTAAACATTGTATAATCGACAGCTGAGTAGTCCAAAAAAGCAGAATACAGCCATGCCAAGGCTTAAACTTCACCCAGCTATGACTTCATTCCCCAGGCTGTGACTTTACAAATTCTTTTTTAGGAGGTGAACTAGAGTGAACGATGCTGGATTTGTAGTAAAGGGCACCTCTCTAGCATTACCATTTTTCACCAGAAACACCTACAGCTTCCCATTCCACCTATAAAGGAAACTGCCTACACTGCGGAGGAAGAACCAAGAAATATTGGCCTGCCCTGATGTTAAATCATTATGGCTATGACAGGCATTCCTACACATGATGCATGTGCAGCTGCAAATAAGGTCACCGTGTTGTTCTCCTTGGCAGTTAACACTATGTGCTGAACATCGCAGCTTCCACTTTAAATTTACACTAGCTTCACTCCCTTAAAAATTAGATGAAAAATTTGCAAAGTAATTAGATTTCTATGTCTAATTAGTGAAGGTTTAATTCACCACTGATATATTTCACCTTTCTGCGAGCTACTTTAGCAATGACTTTCACATATTCACAGCTTTCCATACCGCTGGGCTCCAAACTGATTTACAAACTTTGGATATTATTATGTACTGTGACAGTAAACAACAGAATCCCCCAATTTAGAGGTATGTCAGATCCAGGCTTCCTTTAAAACATCCACATTTTCAGATTAAAAAAAAAAAAATCAGAGCTGCTAGACTTACCACAGTCAGAGCGTACGCACAAACCGGGTCAACACCACGTGTGCAGTCAGCCCTGTGCATCCGGCACAGATAATGGCCAAGTACTTCTTAACCATTATAATTGCTGCGAAAGCACAGGACACCTGGCACTGTATACACACACATTTCTGTGGTCAGTTAAGAGTAAATCAGTATGGCACTGATAAAAGTCAATGGCAATGAGCTTATTTAAACCAGATAGGGACCTGGTCCCGAAGAACCTAACTCCGCAAGTTACATGAATTCATTTCAGCAAAGCAGTGTTGTACTTCTAAAAGGATCTTGTTAGTACTAGCTTAGCATTAGCTTGGCTACATCTGGAAAATCAGGATTCAATTAACTTGCTTATTGCAGTAGTATGGCCTAGCAAAGACAGGATTCACTAAGAACTACTGCTGAAGGCAGCTCAGTGAGAGTGTGCTGATAAAAAAAAAATAGTATTTAAATAACCTCACTACAAGACAGCATCTCTCATCATGGATGCTGGCCAAGTGCTGTGAATATTTTGTGAGTTAGTGCAGCCAGAGGCAAAAACAAACCCAACAGTCACCAGGAGGATTTGTGGGGCTTCCCCTGGTAGCTTCCCATCCAAGTACGATGCATGCTTTGTGAGATCTGATACTACATGTGGCAGGGCTGCTGCTAAGAGAGTCACCATGGGATTATTTTAATGTTCACTGAAATGGAAGCAATTTATTACACACTGCAGTAGCATCGCTTTCATTCAAATTGTAAGAGGTTGCAAGTAGCCTTTTAAATCTGCTTTGCCTTTCCCTCCGGTACCAGCTTACCTTCAAGCTTCTTGGAAAGATGATGCTCTGTGAAGCAGGCTTCGGAGGTTATACTAAGAACAGAGCATTCACTAAGTACCCTGTTGACCTCCTAGAGCATGCAGGGTTAGAAACATACATCTGCATGCTTAAATTGGGTTTCCCCAACGGCCTAAGAATGAGATGCATCTGTGGAAGAAGTTTTGCACTTACTTGAATATTATCATAAAACATTTACATGATTTAATTAGATTATGTAAATGCTTCACTCCGATTTGAAGCTTTGAAAATCATAATGTCATGCTCTAAATTATGCAAGTATTGAAAATGCTTTTCACAGCAGTAGAAGCAAAACCACAAGTGAGACAGTCCTGCCACATGCCCTTCTGCTGTTCTCTACTCACCGAAGACCACACAGAATGCATTACTGTAATCCTGACTTTTCCTATTAACATTTTCTGCACACAGTATAGTTATTTGGTGCCCTAATTTTATGCTAAGCCCCAAATCCAAATTTGATTTGGAAAACGTTTTGTGGTTTATAACCATATCCCGACTAAGCAGCAGATTTTTCACAATGTCCTCTCCACCACTCTTTGATACCATGTGCACCTCATGGCAAGGAGATGTCAGCAAGGAGATTCAGTAAGACTTATTCATGGAAGCATCTTCCTAACTGCTGAGCAGTGAAAAAGGGAAGTAGGTATAACCTTAGCAAACATTTTCTCTTCAGTTAACTTACTTCTACTGTACTTCTGGACAGGATAGGGCTGCCACAATACTGAGCACATGTCATTATGAGATCCTGCATCCCACAGGATATTCTTTAAACTAAATATCTAGGCATTTATACAATCTACAGAAATAAGCTGGTAGGGATGGTACCACATTATCTAGAGACAAAAGCAACCACCATTGGAGACAAAAGAACCATCATTAATTAATTCCAGGAGTTAACATGTACTTGTGGAAAAGCCACCAAACTCGGGTAGCTGAATTTTAGCAGAACTTCATTATTAGAAATATGACTTATTTTCCAATACAAATTGAATGTACCAGCTTCATCTTCAGTACAGCTGCTCGATGTGTCTGAAACACCTCTGTCTGACCTACTCCACCATAGAGATTGCCATAATGGGCTCTAAAGCTTTTATCACTATACATTAGGGTCACAAATCTTCCTAAGCAGTCAGAATACCCCACCCCCAAATCCTACTGGTTCCCCCATATTCTGACACCCTCTCCTCCCAACCTGAAAATCACGGACAGAATTTTAAAAAATGAAAATCGACTTTAAGTTTATGAAAAATCCTGAAATGTTTGAATTGTAAGGCAAGGGAACTTTGAGTATAACAGTTCAGAGACATTATTTTTCTTCCCATGCAAGCACAGGGCTGTTCTTCACTGCATGGGAAAAGAACCTGCGCCATAGCTCTTCACCCACGGGTGACCAGAGGGTAGTTCATATGTAGGTCAGGTTATGTCACGTGATCGTCGGTATCTCCACGCTGATACAAACCATCCTGGGTAAGGCATATCTCCAGTGGCAGCCTACGTCCCTGGATCACCATAGAATAAATCTGTCCTGTTTATCTTACACAGATCAGGGTTCTTGGGAAAGCTGCTCTCTCACCAACCCTTTGCCATCTATGGCATGCTGCTTGGCTGCGGTTACAACTTCTGCAAAAGCTGATGAGTTGCACGAAAGGGCTGTATGAAAGTCTACAGGGAAACGTCACGCATGATAAACATAAAACTGCAGATGGGAAATACTGTTGCAGTGGGGAACATCGGCAGCTCAAGGATTCGATAGGGAAAAGATGCCAAAATGTAAATCCTAAAGGGATAAATGGAGCTGGAAAGATGACAAATCTACAACAGGGGACAACCCTTTCTCGGTCTACTGACACTTTTCTGGGTAACAAAATCCACTTCAGGTGTCTTACCAGACATGGGGAAAACATGAATGCTAGACCCCATACGTAAAATAAGTTAAACTTTCACCTGTGTCCTGCTTGCAGAGTCTGTTTGGACATTTCAAGACACCTGAACTGACTAACAGAGAGACAAAAGCCACTGCTTTTTCCCACATAATCTGCTTGCAAACAGGGGTGGTTATTATAAATATCTTGTTCATGACAACAGGAAGATACTTGTCTGCAACACACTTGCTCCCGTTGCTCCCTAGCTCTGCTTGCTAGGCTTTCCCACTCTCTCCTGACCTCAGACGGTCAGTCGTTACAGCACTGTAACCTCCTCACCTTCCTGCTTTACAGCACCCTTGACCTTCAGTACTCCTTCCAGGGCTATCCCCTCACAATGCCATTCTTTTCTTGCTATGTCGGAAAGTTACAGCAGATGAATTATAAACTCGTAGGGACAAATGTATTTGTAAAAGTTACATATACCAGCCTTCAGGGATGTGCAGGTGCTCCCTCTGCTATAAGGACAGAATTGATGCTGATCACCACTCCAGGAAAAAAAAAAAAAAAAATCACAAAACTCAGAAGTGAAATATTTATAAAACTTGTCATGTGAAAATAATTTGCTACAAACAAATGTAAAGAACAATCCTCCACCCCCACCCCCCAGCTGAACAGTAAAGTGGTTTTCAAACACTAAATAGCAAAACTCTCATTATCCTTCCCAGCAGACATTATCCCATAATGCATAAACTAGAAGTGACTCAGCTTCTCTCATGGGCAATACCAGAAGAGCTCGAGGTACTTACTCTCCAGTTCTGATGGGTCTTAAGTCAGCTCACAAGGCTGTCATACAGGCCTGGCAGCAAAATTAAGTTGCTCTTATTCCAGGTTCCACAATGTCTTTCCTGTGATGGGAATCCTTGAGATGAAGCTCCCAATCCAAAATTGCACCCTCCTGTGGTTATGAGAGAAAATAAATTGAGCACAGCTGACTGAAATTATTCTGATTCAATTATTTCATGAACACTTCAACTAACCACATTTATCAGCCTCCTAAACTCATAAATCATAGCAATCTCTGTTGGGAAATTTGAAATTGATGCGGCCCCGCCTGAATCAGAGAAAGCAGTAGGCATCTGACAGCCTTGAGGAGCAGCCTTGTGTGAGTTGATTGGAATTTCGAGCAGTATTAATCTTAATAACCTCAGGTAGCTTCCTCCCTGCAGCCTATGTCTTTCTGCACAAGCAGGGAGGGAGGGAGCACTCCAACAATTACTCCCTCGTTCTCTCCAGCTGACTGTTTTCTGATGAATATGAACATGTCAGTCATGCTCAGCCTTCATCCACAGCTCTTCTCAGCCCTCAGCAATGACCAGTCAAAAACCTGTAGAATTTAAATTGTGATTTGAGCCCGGAAGTGTAGGACACAGGAATAGAAACCTCTCGATATAGCAGCATCAAGAGACAAAAACAAAAGCAGTCTTTCCCTCCGTCTCACAAGTTCTATGAGCTGCAACACAATACTGCACAGCATTTATCCAAGTCATTCAAACAGCATTAACACTGAAAATCGATGATTAAAACACAGACCAGAAGCATGCATCTATCTAGGAAACTGAATCCAAGTAACTGTCACTCACATCTGACAGGATGGTCAGAACAGTTGTTGAATCTCTCTGGTATTTGCTTTGCAAAGGATTAAACAGCTCCCATTGTGATGAAGCTTTCATTTGTGCTTTTCCTAACAGACTTTCCAATAATAATATATCTACCAGATTTTTCCCATTTTACCCAGATTGACTTGTAGGAAAAAAAAAAAGCAACGACATCAAAGTATCTATGGCTCCATCTACCTACCAGCTGCTATCAGCAGACGTGTACGCACCCAAGCCCAACGTTGTGTAGCTGAAAACGAATGTGTTATGCAGCCACCCTCCTAAGGATAAGGAAACATTCTCAAAATTAAGAAGATCCATTCCTGTCTGTGCTGGTATATCATTATCCTGAGCAGCATAATCCTTTTGGGGAAGCATTTTTAGATAGGTAACTTCTGCTTAAAATACTGATACGTGTATACTGTGACACAGCTGAATGTACTTGAGTGTTTTATCCCACCAGCTCTGTGCGGGAAAATGGATCATTCTTGTTCACAATCTCTGCAAAGTCAAGTTCCAGGTATTCTCTCTCTCCCACCACCTCAATTTCCAGGCAGAGTCAGAGGCTGGTTCATTTGTTATTTCAGCAGAAAGTTTCCAATTATAAGAAACTAAGAGAATATATTTGTTTGGGGGTGTGTGGGGGGATTTTTTGAGGTTTTTTTTTAATGTGTTTGAAGACAAGTTAAATTAACCATTATATACTATGTTCCATCCATTCTCTGGGGAAGAGAGAGATGTATGGGAAATCATAAAAACATTCGGATTATAATTCTGGCTATTCTGCGTAACACAGTGGATAATCCACACTTCGTTGTATGGATGTGATCATATAATTTCGGATCTTTGCTAGTATTTTGACTGGTGTTTATATTTAAAAAACACAAACAAACAACAACCAAACAAACCCCCCCCCAAAGTAAAAAAACCCCACAAATAAAACATGCATAATTTGGTTAAAATTTCCTCAATCCAAAACACATTTCCTTATCCAACTCTGTGCACTGCTGCTCCACATAGCTCCAAATATCAATACCATTTCTGCCATTTTCCAGTCTTTCTTGTCTTCTCAGCCCTCTGCAAATTTTTAGAAACTGGCAGTGGATCACGGGATGTGTCTGCCAAGTCTAATACCACCCCAAGATTCAGCTCATCTAGACTTACCAATTAGTATGTGGTGTCTTTGGGTTTTCCAAGGTTTCCCATACTCTTCTAAATCCATTCTGTTAAAAAGCTTTTCTACAGTTCCTCCTGCCAAAATCCTGACCACGGGGTAGTGTCAGAATAAACAGACAGTTTGCCAAGAAGGTATACTAGAAGTCCTCCCTGCTCAGCCCAGCTGCTTGGCAGCTGTTGCCGTAGCCCCGGGGCAACGGCAACCCACATATTTGCCACACGTCTCCATATGGGGAGCTTGGCACCTGGATTTAGCAAGACTCACTCATCTCGTTCTCCCCAAAGCTATCTTCTGTGTGGAGCATTACAACCCCTTATGAAGTTGGGGCTGCTGTAGCACCAAAAGCTGTAGCAACAAGAAAACAGCCCACTTGAAATGTTGGCCCTGCCTCTCAGGGTACTGCTCCCTTGGGTTAATTACTCGATCCGGTAACTTTGCACTGAAACACACCACCAACTGCCCACACGTGCAGTTGGAACCTGACCTCTGAAAAGAACAATGACCAGCTAAAAAGCCTAGCCCCCTAAAACCTAAAAGTTGAGATGAATAACTTCTGGATCAACAAGAAGTAGACAGCAACTCTCCTGCATGAACCATCTCCAGTATCAGAACGAAAATGCTGCAGTATAAGATGGCAATTCTCTAGCACTTCAATCAGTTAACACAGGGAGATTTACATGAAAGAACAGGAAGTATCTTTAATATCATAGACAAAACAAGCAAACAAATCACCTTTTTTTTTTCCCCCTTACTCTTTACCCCAAATCTTTTTCGTTACTTCATTTACTGCCAATTTATTCTGTCTTTCCTATTTCTGTTTTCCAAACTGATCTTTCCCTGATCTTGTCTTTTTCAATTCACTTTTCATCCAGTATTTGTCAGTCTTCCTTTTACTTGTTCTTCCCCTTTGTCTTCTCCTCCAAGTCTCTGCTTGTCATTGTCTTCTCACTTCGCTAGCTCCTCACTGACCAATATGGCAGGTGGAATGAGCAGGAGCAATGTGCAAATTGTTCTGAACAGCAGCCATGGCTTCACACCCAGTAGTTCCCTTTATGGGAAGGACAGGCTTCTCTAAAAACTGATATGCACTTTCAGTTGCTTCACTTGCTATTCCAGAAACGATAGGCTTTCTGCAGCCTCAGAATGGCATTTGTACCACAGGCTCCACAACGTTTGAAGCACTTTCTTCATATACCCTCGAAAAAAGCAAAACCCCCCAAAACTTGACATCCTCTGTGAAGTCAAATAGCAGTTCTACAGCATTATGAACTTGTATCCTAATAACAAATGGTTATCGTTACCTACTTTTCACTGCTTCAGTTATGTAAAAGGCATATCTACCTCACAGCGTCTTACCAAGTCAGACCATAGTTGGGACGATACTGCAGAAGGCTATCTTAAACAAGCTGCAGAATTTCAGTCTCAAATACCGCAAGAGGTACCAGGCTGTAAGATTTAGGAATTCTGAATGAAGAGACAAGCACGGAATTAATGCTTTCTGTTGGCAGTTGGAAAACAGAATAATCAGGCATCTTAATTCTTCACAAAGCATTGTTTTCAACTTTTTTTAGCATTGAGTGTAATCCAGATCCTATAGCTTCTTATTTCCACTCACCTTTGTGAAATGAAGAGGTATGAGGTAGGGAGAATTTGTGTAGAGCAAATGTCAAGTCTACTTATGCCATCCACTACATGCTCTTCATTAATTCTGATGTTGACAAGTTCATTAACTTCAGGGGCTTCAGTACAGGTCAGGATAATTTTAGTGCTGACACCACAGGAAGAGTCCAGGTCAGTACTGAAGGGTTTTGCTTTTTGGTGGTAGTTTTTGTGGTGGTTTGTTTTTGTTGGGTTTTGGTTGTTGTTTTTTTTTTTTAATTTGAAGTTAGCACCGTTTTAAGTGCCAGTGAAACAAATTGTTATTCCAAGCTTCTCATGAAATGGCCAACACTTGCACTAACTTGGGTCAGATTCATTTAGATCAAGCTCAAAACTTTTTTAAAAAAATACTATCAATTCCATTCTCCTTCAATAATTCACTTTCTGTGGAATAAAAATGCTCTATCTCAAGCATTTCTGTAGTTCCATACCAGACACAGATTGGTGACAAAAATGATTTTCAGCACCAAATCTGAAACAAACCAAGGTTTCAGATGGCAACATTGACAACCTGACATCTTTAAAGCAATATGATAATTCACTTTTTCAAAACCAAAACCTATTAAAGCTTCTTACCTGGACACAGTCTGTAAAGAAAAAAAAAATCATTTAAGAGGTGTTTGTTTGAAAACAGCACAATTACGTGCTTACCGATGCTGGTATGTGAGTGTATAAAGAGCATTCTCTATGAGACACTGAAACAACACAGTGCCGTGGGATCAGTTGGACCATGATTTGAATTTCCAAAGAGGTAATGGGACTCCTTTGCTGTACAGAAATCAGCTTGCCTCCACAGTCTTACTGCCAAGGAGTGTTTTGCAACAAGGGAGTATCCAGAAATGATAGAGATTCTGTAAGAAATTCATCCGAGACATGAGCATTTTCTGAAATCCCCTAAAACACAACTTAGGACCAAAGTAAACAGTTGTGAGAGAGAAACATGCAGGAGCAATGTGCTGTCTCAGCACTGGAGACAAAGCTTTAGAGAGTAAGTTATTATTTTTAACTTCTATCTCTACTAGCAAACAGCACATGTCCAGGGAGGTAAGTAAAGACCGGACAAGAATATAGGGATTCTCTGCCAGTATTCTTTGTAGTGTCCAGTGATTCATGGTTCAAAAGGATTTTCTAAACCAGAGATGCTGCCTTTATATTTAGCAGCCTTTAATGGATTCATCTTTCAAGTACCGGTTCAGTTACTTTCAAGTCATGTAAACTTTAACATTAATGAGATTATTTTTTTTGTTTCTTTAGGTGGTTTTATTTTTTGCAGGGGGAAGGGGTTGTTAAAGTGTCATAGCTCACCTGCACGCCTGTGGAGACCACCTCATTTTGTATGCTTTGAGCCACCACCTGCAGATTCCATTTAATAACCTCTAGTTCTGGTATCAGGAGAGACAGTGAACAATCACACCCTATTCATCCTCTCCCTCTGCCACTTGTGATTTTATGGACTTTTATCATTCCCTCTCAACCATCTGCCTTTCAGTCTATTTAGCTATCCTCATACAGGCGTTGCATGCTATTCATCATTCCCGTCACCCTCCTCTAAAATCTTTCCCAGTTTTATTGCATTGGGTTTGAGATGGAAGAAGCCAGAATTATACACAATATTCAAGATGCACATACACAACAGATTTATAAATATCTATTATTTAATGGATTAACAATACTTTCTTCTCTATTTGCTTTCTAGTAATTCTCAACATTTTAATTAAAATTTTAACCACTATTAAGCAAACATCTTCAAAGGTCTATGAAAACCCTAAGATCTTACTTCCAAGCAGTAATAGGTTGGTGGTCCCCAGTAGTTACGCAAAATGACTGTTTTCTCACATATCCGTTACTTCACATTTCCTGCGTTGAATTTCATCTGCCGTTTTATCATCCAGCCACTCCATGAGGTCAGGCCCTTCCATAATTCTTCAGTCAGTCATCTTTACAACTCTGAACAGCATCTGCAAACTTTGCCGTATTTCTCCGCAGCCCTTTTTCCAAAGGGGTCATGAGTACACCGTAAAGCACTGGGCAAGGCACAGATCCTTGCAAGGCCTCACTAGTAATTTCTTTTTGCCATGAAATAGGAAGCAGGAATAAATCATCACATTTCCTATCTTTAAATCAGTTATTTCACCATCTTTGAACCATTCCTCTCACCCTACAGCAGCCTGCTTTCTCTAACAGCCTGGGATGGAACCTTTTCAAAAGCCTTCCCTTCCTGAAGGTCATTTCCATATTGCTGCCAGTGCTGTATATGTAGCTTAGATCCTGCTTTACAGACAGCTGAAAATGATTAAAACTTGACCCTTCCTGCTCTCTTGATTCTGCTGTAATGCGTTTCGTTCAAATTCAACCTGCTACTCCCTTCCTTCCTAGTGTTCATCCCCTCTTCTTCCTTATTGCGTGATGATAGACACGTTTAACAAAACCAAAACAAAAGAGAATTTTTCTTGGTATTATTTGTTTAGAGCTTTCCAGCTTGTATAATCTTACAGTACTAAAGGAAACACAGCCACATCAAAAGTAGTCTGAAATCTGTCCCGCATTTATTACACGTTAAAAATCAAATTGAATCCCACGTACTCTTACGCAATTTCCCGTCACCTTCATGCTGCAAGCCATATACATTAGCAGGCAATAAAGTTTCATTAGACCTTTATTGCTAATGGGAAGAAAGTTTAAAGAGTTCTGCTGCATACTAAATATATACTGCAGGGGTTGTGTGTGTGGGGAAAGAAAAAACCCGTTAAGGTTCTGGGTCTGAAGATCGAAAGCTTCACACACAAAGCTGCAGCGTAACCAAGGATTTTCATATTCAGTCAACTGAAGAACTAGTGATTTGGAAACATAATTTTTCTTACAATATACAGGTGAATAGCTCATGCCTAATTACAGATTGAGACAATTTGAAATAGCTCGAGTTTAAAGTCTTAACACAGAAAATGAGACCATCAGAATTTCCAATGAAGCATTCACTCTGGAGCAGACAGGCAGCATCATAACACAGATACAAACAATATTACAGATGATTTAATTAGATTACTTCACCTCTATGAATTCTTCCAAACAAGCTCTTTAAGAAAGCCAGAAATAGAATTTCAACTTTCATCTTTTCTGGATGTTTTGGCCTATAGCAATCAGTCACGCTCTCAAAGCACGACTTCTCACAGAAGCAGCTGTGTATACACAACAAATCACATTTGGACATGTTTCGATCCAAGAGTGGGTAAGGACAAGCAGAGGTGAGCAGCAGGCTGTCCCTCAACACTAACACCAATGGTTGCCATAGCAACAGGAGGAATCACGGGAAGAGGCTGGTATTGATCTTTCCATCCCGTGTTCTTGCCATTTCTTCAGAGTGGTCTTAACACAATGCTGCCCCAACCATCGCACCTACCCAGGTTCTGAAGTCAATGGGAAATAATAGCGATGAAAAGGCCACAGGGACTAATTACTGCTGCAGTTAGTCTGAGTACACAAAGAATAGGCAGCAGAATTTTCATCTTAACAGCAAGCCAGGCAAGCGGAAGGGGGGTGTCAGTACATACAGGCATGCTTCACCATGCCTCTCAAGTTTTCTGTGCATTCTCCTGCAGGGCAGCATCTGCCTGTTCTCTCTCTCTTGTAACATGCGAGTCACCAATGCCTAGGTCAGGTATTGCGAAGAGCAGGAGACAGCAAAAGATGTTTTGTGCTTAGTCGAAAGCCTGCTACATCACATCAGCATACTGCAGAATGGCACAGAGCCAAAAGGAGGAGAGACACTACTTGCAAATATTAAAGACATTTTTCTCAGGTTAACAATGGAATAGCTCCAGAGTCTCTCAAAACATACTACAGCACAACTTAAGTTCTATAAACATGGGATAATCATGACATAAGAATATAAGGTTTTGGTAAAGACTAATACTGTTTCAAATAACACACAGCTCAAAAATGCATTTAGTTTGCCAATTATGGGGTGGTACTTTGTTCATGCTATCACAAGGCTTAAATAAAAAATATATTTTTAAGGTTTCACTTTCATGATTAACATGAACACAGGATCTGCAAAATGGGAGAAAAACTGTTTAAAATATTGAACTGAATTAAGAAAGCATTTTAAGACCATTCCCAACTGTATCTACAAACACTGAAGAATGACCAGAATAGTTAGCAGAATGCAGCCGAAGGTAAGAGCAGAAGGCTGCTTGTATTAGAAAGATGAAGTATTATTCTTGTAAACGAGTAGATCACTACTTGTGCATGCACCCTACATTGTCCCAGTTTTATATCAGCATAACACCTCTGTAATCCATTACATGTGCAATAAAGGTGAAATTATAAAGTAATAGTATGGGAAGTATCCAGTATCTCCAGAAAACTTATAATCCACAAAGTGATTAGCACCTGAATAAAAAAAAAATTTAAAAAATCTAACTAGCACAGCCTTCAAAAAATGCATCACAGTTTCCCAAGATAAACACAAAAGACAAATTAAAAGTGTCTATATTAGTACAGATGTTATTAACAAAATTTTAACATTTATACTTAATAAAAACAGATCCTGAAAAAAACCTAAACGATACCTACCAATTGCGTACATCAAGATAACAACCTCACCATAATCCAAACAAATTATAACAGTATGTGATATTTAAGAGCTCTAGGAACCCTGTTAATAACAAGTCTCCCATCATAACTTAAAGAGGCAAATAGCCATGGGTCTGCTGAGGACCATTCAACTGCATATACACTATCTTCGTGTTCTTCATATGTGGCTATTACACTGTCCTGAAGGGGCTCTTTAATCCTAAAATTGAAGAAGAAAAGAAAAATAGTAAGTATCTGTGAACGCACCTGACCTAAAAGGCAGTAGTAAGTGTCACTAACATCTAGATACACAACCTCTTGTTTAAAGTATAAGAATGCAGTAGTAGGCACTAAGGAAATGTTTTATACCAGATGTCTGCAGGTACCTGTGTTTCAGATAGCACAACAGAGTCAAGTCAGTGTTAAGGACCCCATCTGTGAGGACAAAGTACCTGTTACTCTCAACTTCAGTGCCTCTCGGAACCTACACTAAGCATTTCTCTCTAAAGCAAGTTGAACTACAGGGTATGATCTAAACACACTTAAACACACATTTTCATCAACCGCTTTTCTTTCACAATGCTCCACCCCTTCCTTTTCCCCTTTGTTTTTAATTGAATTCTTAAAATAACGTATAATCTTATCAGAGATGTGTAGGCAGATAAGACATTGCAAACCTTAACATCACAGTCCTGTACTGCCATCTTGGACCCATTGTCCCTGGGGCAGTGGAAGGAAGATGAAGGCACCACTCTGAACATCTAAATTTTTAGGTCTCATTCCTGGAGTTACACCAACACTGGATTCTCATCTATTATTGTTCACCTCACCTCTTACTGCAATACCCAAAGCTCCTGGTCACCTCCATCGCGAGGGACAGCAGATTCTCCTTTGCATTGCAAATATTTAAGAACAGATTTAGGTTATTCTCTGAAGTCCAATCCACCCAAGAGTCATCGACTGTGCTCTGCTCGCTGAGAACAGCCCTTCTTCCCTCCACTCAGAGCCAATCCCTCCTCTCACAGCAACACCACAGCAGATTACTGTATAGCTACAGGGTAGGTGAGTTTTCAGAGGATGACCTAAGAGCTCCTTCACCCACAAAGGATCACCTCTGCCTGACAGGAATCAGTCAGCCTTTCAGAAGCACTCCCCTGCCTCCCAGAAACAGCCTTGCATTACAGCTGCAATCTTCCTAACAGAAAGCAGAGCCAAAGAGCACTACGAATGCCACTCAATCATTTCAGACACCGCTACTACAGAAATGAAGGGTTGTTACTGGCCATCTTTGCCCTTTACCGGGGCTCTCTGAAAGCACGTGTCTCTACGATCACAAAGCGTACAGTAACACACTTCAATCGCTTGCGGGATATCGCTGCTCCACCTAGCCAGCCGAACCAGCTGTGCATCTAACATCGCAATTAAAATTCAATTGAATTTAATGAATAAACCAAAAGCCGTCTGATACTGAGGAATAGCTTCAGATATTTAGTTTCAAGGACTTCCATCATTGGCTTATGCTGTATTTAAGGTCAGCTAACAAAAAAGGCCATGGCACAAACAACACGCAGCCCCTGGTTAATTGCAAAGAGCAGGCTGCTTCTGCAGTTCTCCTGAACACGTACTTTGATACAAACCATCTAACAGCAGCGAGCTAATAAACACACACAGACACTTCATCTCCTGCAATGGGTTTTTCTAACTTCCTGCTAACTGACATGCCTGGTTAAGTGAAAGTTGGTCATGTCCCCAGACAGCAATGTGCTTCACGCAGTGCTCACCCACTTACCCACAACTCCATTATTCTGAAGGTTTCAGACGTCTCTCCGGATAAGCAGGGGAGTAATGCACAGTGCACATGGCTGTCAGGGGACACGACCGACTTTCAGTTAACCAGGAGTCTCAGTTAACCAAAGGTTGGATAAACAAGGACAAATAAGCTTTTATATTATACTATTTTCTGTATGCTCAGAGTTGTTTCAGTGTTTCATTTAAATAACACAGTTCATCTAATTTAATTTACAGAAGTCATAGGGGAATGAGTGTTCAGGAAAGAAGCCTGTAGATGAACATCTGTTTGGCATTTCCATTTATAACTATGATTTTTAACTGTCTTTTATTATTGTCTATGCACTGAATTTCTTCTTGGGTATGAAAGCAATTTTGTGCCTTCCCAGAACAAGGAAGCATGCTAATTTCCATGTGGTTCTTCAGACCACAAGTTCAGCTTTCTGTCTCTGTTTTGTTTTAAATAACACAGATCTATGATTGACTACTTGTGCATAAGAATGGCATAGCCTTGAGACAGTTACTGAGAATTGAGGAAACCCTTATGGAAGCGATCACTTGGGGTAAAAGATCTACATACTACACAAGATAATCAAGATGGGAAAATAAATAATCTCAGAATGACATGTGTCTCAGGAACAATACAAACATCCAAAAGAAACTGCCCGTGAGCATCCTTTACAAACACTATGAATGAAAACAGATTAGCCTTTAAATTATGTAATGGGTAATGAGCCCAGAAGGATTCTGCTAGTGGAATAAAGAGTACATTTTGTTTCATGTATGTGAAAGACCATTCAAAAATAATTAAAAACCTAGAGGAGAAAGGTTGTGTGTTGTGGGGTTTCTTTCCCTCACAACAGGGATGATCTCCGGAGACAAGCCGCTTTATCTCATGCTAAGAGACTTCCAAGGAAACATCTCAGATTTGTTTGCATTTTGGCTACGTGCATGCTTTTTTGGTAATCCAATAATAGGCTGAGGATACCATTTTTGAATCTATATGAATCTAAGAAACTGAAAAATTGTAAGTATCTGAGTACCACAACAAACTATGTACTCTCAATAAAATTTTATATGGCTTTTACAGATTTTTATTTATTAAAGAATCAGCTCAGACTCTCCTAACTTCCCAAATATTAAATATAATTTGGCTAATGCAAGAAATTACAGACATAACAGCTACAGTGCTGACTTTATTTAAGCAAGGTAACAAGTACCTTTTAAAAATAGGTACTTTTCATAGGGTAAGGCTATGAAAAGAGAGGATTCTTGTCACAGCACATATTAATGGAACACATACAAAATATCTTAAGATGTTTTTGTCTATTTAGATATTTTAATTATCCTTCTGTTTCTATCACTTGCTACAATCTTATTTCTTCTTAACATACAGCAGGTAATTTCAGAGCCTAACATGTCAGAGCACTGACGTGTATATTTTTTCTAATACTCTATTCATAATGTAGCAATGATTAAAAGAATACTGCTATATTGTTCTTATCTCAGAAACTTTCCATTTCATCGTTATCAACTCCTGATGACAATGCCTGGGTTATGTACCTTCTTAGGTTAGATGCGTAACACCGGACACAGCATCCAACAGAGGAGAGCATTCAAAGTGGACTGGATACTGGGATAGTCAGAAGATCTTTGGCAGGTTTTGGAACAGAGTTCAGGACCTTAAATTTCTTCCCCATTACAGAAGTTCAGAAATAGAAAGAGTATCTGTACAGAGATGGCTATGAAGTAAACTTTCTCCTATACCACTTTAATAAGTATAATACAGGATGTTGCCAAAACACAGAGGTTTCTGTTTTCACATAAAAGCTGCAGGTTTGGGTGTAAAAATGTAGTTGCTATGCTATAGGTAGTGTACCACAGGTGTAGGTGCTTGGCCTACTGATCCCTTGATAGAGCAGTCTGACTCGACTGATAAGCATATTCTGACTAGATTTGATAAGCATACTGAAAATCACATCATAATCACTTAGTAAACTATTTTTGTTGTCCCAGATCTCCCTTCCCCTTAAGAAGTTCCTTTACTTTCTTGTTTTCCTATACTGTTTTAAAGAATTTTTCTGACCAAAGTACCTTTTTCTCTCCTTATGTTATTGCATCTTGTCAACTGACAAGGCATCAAATTCTTATGTCATCATGAACTCATCGTAAGAAATGTGTAATCTCTACCTACATCCTGCATAATTTTAAGACCTGTGCCATACAGACCTGAAACTAGACTGCTTTCTCTTTGTAGTCTTATTCACACAGCACAACCCCTACCAGTTTCTCCTACGAAAGAAGAGCTCTCATTTTACTAGATAACTTCAAGGTTAATTGTGTTACAGACTTGAGAGAGAAGCCTGTTAAGCCTTGGATAATTGTTTTCATGTAGAGAGCTGTTATTTCCAATTACTTCTCATGCTAACAACCACTTAAGTTTGCAGTGCTTGTGATTCTGTTTTGTCACCACAATGTTCAATAAAATGTTTTTCAGAGTCACTAAAAATCATTAATTCCTTATCACAGTCAAAATTAAATCCTCTTTAATCTAAACATTACTATGAAATAGATGTGGTTCAGTAGAGCAGCAACATGTACTGCAGCATCCAAAAGGAATCCTGAAAACGATGGCATTGGATTCCAGAATAAGCTCCGTGGATGCCCTTTCCCTTTAACTGTAGGAGAAAACTTAGTATCTGTAAGGTTTTGTTGTTTCTGGTAAGCTTACACAACATACCACTTCCTTTTTCATTCTTGCAAGGAAAACAGAAGTCAAGTATGTTTATACTGGAACACAATTTTTATATGGAGTAATTGGCCATTCATAGAATTGTAAGCGTTATCTTTTTTTTTTTAGTCAAAACCCAGCATTCTAAAGTGTTTCAACAGAAAAATGCCATCTTTAGCAACATAAAATGCGTATTTTAATATAAAAGGTTTCATACTTGTCCTAACACACAAAATAAACTTAGGAGGGTATATCTGCTGATGAGGGTTAAAGAAAGAAATAGTATGGAAAAAACACATTTTTAAAGCAAAATAGTCCAGCAATCAGAAAGTGCTGCTGCACTAGATTTGGCCCAGCTTCTTACACACCCAACCAAGTAAAGTCCTGAATACTGACATTCCCCAAAATAGAAACTAACTAAGCTGTTTTAATTAAGTCTCTTGGCTGATACCATAGCATAATCCTAAGACTTCTAGATTTCTCTGACATAAATACCACAAGCAAAATATCATCAAAATTAACATTACTGGCAGCTGTGTGAAAATACCCTGAAACCCTGCCTTATAATGAGTATTTGGCAAATAGTTTTCAAAATATTAGTGCTGACAATTCACACTCCTAAAGTCACGAATCTGTACACAAAGATGTTATGTTAGATCACACAGTTCATAGGTATTATCAAGAAACCACACGATTTACAATGCAAAACGCTCCAAACCACATTTCTATCACAAAAAGTAGAAACCACAACCCCTTTTGGGTGGAATTTTGAAAATAATTTTGTTCAGAGGGGCCAGCCACCATTTTTACTCTGGTCTATGATTGCTAAAGATGTTCCTACACTGAAAATCTCACTAACACCTTCCCTATCTTAATGAAATACAGTACTGGAATGACCAATCCTTTACATATCTCAGCTTTAAATGCAAATTGATGAGAAGTGCTTGTGTTAGATCTTGTTCTGTTTCTATCAAAGGACAGCGTATCTAATATCTATGGTGAAAAAGATGGAAACATAAGACTTCAGGAAAAACACTAAACTAATGTATTTCCTAATGTGAATTTCTGGTACAATCTTCAAGACATGACAAAGATAAGCTTAGGACAAGTTGTCAAAAAATGCATCATAAGGCAGAAGGCAGCATTACTGACCTTAGTAATCCGTTCTGCCAGTAAAAACACAGCAGACATCTTAAGCCTGTAAACTCCAAAGAGAGCTAAGGGAGCTGGGTAGCTCATTCTGCAAAATTGAAATTTAAGGATGGCTTCCTTTTCAGAACTGATGTAAAAGCTCAAAATGCTATTGACCATATAAATCTTTTCATTGATATAGATACAGAAACAGCTTTTCATCTTAAAAAGCAAGTCTTCCATTATCAACTGAGTCTTGACACAAAGTTCTGGGCATAGAAGCCATGAAGAAAGAAAAACACTACTGTAGATGCAGCATGTACACTGAAAGAATAGGAATCCTGATTAGCAAGTAAAGATCATAAAATTACAGAATCATAGAATGGTTTGGGGTTGGAAGGGACCTTAAAGATCATCTAGTTCCAACCCCCCTGCCATGGGTAGGGACACCTTGCACTAGACTAGGTTGCTCAAAGCCTCATCCAGCCTGGCCTTGAAGACATCCAGGGATGGGGCATCCACAGCTTCTCTGGGCAACCTGTTCCTGTGCCTCACCACCCTCTCCGGGAAGAATTTCTTCCCGATATCTAAACCTCCCCACTTTCAATTTTAAACCCATTACCCCTTGTCCTGTCACTACAGGCCCTTGTAAAAAGTCCCCCCCAGCTTCCTTGTAGCCCCTTCAGGTACTGGAAGGCTGCAATAAGGTCTCCCTGGAGCCTCCTCTTCTCCAGGCTGAACAAGCCCAACTCTCTCAGCCCTTCATCACAGGAAAGGTGCTCTAGCCCTCTGATCACCTTCGTGGCGTTCCCTGAACTCACTACAACCAGCTGATATCCTTCTTATGTCACACTGAACTGCAAGAACTAATAGTTTTTGTTTATTGTTATAAACAACAATATACAATTAAAATTACTGCCCAACTAGTTTAATACAACCAAATATAGACTCACTAACATAAGGATTTTGGTTGACCAAAGAATGAAGAAAGGATATAAGACAGTCACCACCTCCCTTCGGAGGAAGACAGTACTCAGTGCTCTGCAGATATCCAAAAGGGAACTGACAGGCAACTCTAGGAGCTATGGAATTAAGGCAAGTTTGGTGCTGCACGGAGGAAGTCCTTGCAACACCAGAGTGCAAAGCCATTGAAGAAAGAGAGGCCAAGAAGAAAGTAGCCTTAATTGCTTGCATCCACAGATGTTGAATGACCTCATGTTTCAAACATCTTGTTCAAACTAAGGCATCAAAATCTTCCTATGTTCTTATCCAGGCACACCAGCTTTGTTTTGGGCATGAAAACTAAATGCACCCCAGATACCTACCTCATTTCTTCTATTTTCATTTGTTTTGTACACTTTTTTCTACTTCTGGATCAAGGTGCTAGAAATTAAGCTAGGAGTACAGCATTTGCTTCTCTATTTTTCAGACTTTTCTTTTCTTCTTCCCATTATTTAATTGTTCATTAAATTATCCAGATCAGGGACTTGACCAGAGTACACCATAACTCTTCTCTGGCCACATGCCAATACCTCCTCTCTGTGGCCAGCTCAGTGCTCTTTTTAGAATACTTATTTTAGGCAGAGGCTTTGGGCTTCCCAGGCAGAAAGCACTGAGGCCTTTCCACATTCAGTGCAAGAAAACAAATGTGGTTGGCGTATTTCTCCTAGACTTATTGCAGAAAGGCAGTGCGTGCAGAGCTAACATGTTTTGGAACAAAAACAGATTAAGAAGAGAGAAACCCAAGAATATGGCTGATGGCAAAAGAAAATCCTAAAGGGAAGAATCAGAAGTCTCCAAAGATGATTCAAAAGGCAATGAAGGTCCTTGAGCTGCAAATAGTCAGAGGCTAGAAGCATACCCAGGGGAATTATCATCTCCTTTTCCTGTTTTTGTAATCTTCGCCACTATCAGCGACATGATACAGGCTAGGGAGACCTTTGATATGATACGGGGAGGCTGCTCTTACATTTTTTGATTTATGAGAGAATCAACAACAGCAGTTAAAAAGTAGGGAAGAGACAGCAAATTAGTTGCTTCGATCTGAATCAGCAGTTAAAAGAAACTGAAGGTTACTCGACTGCAACAAGAGATCCTCATGCAATTGTCCTAGTTACATTGCTTATGCAAGTGTGTTCTGATCTCTAAGATGTCAACATATAAAGTCCCAAGATGTCAACACATACATGGACAAACACCCAAAGGGGAAACCTCAAAGAGTAATTCCTTAGTAACAATAGAATACCGCAACTTTGGGTTTGTTGTTTATTTATGACTTAGTGAATCTGTATTCTTTTCTTAAAAATAATTTAAGAAAAGGGTATCCCCAAATAATTATTTTTCAGTTGTGAACCTTAAAATGTAGGCAGTTACTACAGCAAATCTGGCAAGAATAAATAAGTGCATAGGCTCATGCACAGTTCTTAATGGTTGAACAATGAAGTGTTGACTGACATTTTACATGCTTTTGTCACCAGACAAGAAATACAATAATAATTAGACAGTTTACTGTCAAAATATATGAAAAATTAACACGAGGCAAAGATCTCAGAAATCTTAGCTGTATAGAATAGAAGGGCAAATCAATTTTTTTAAAATATGGGTATTTTTGCTAACTAGAAATTTTTAAAAAAAGCTTAATTTTTATATTTAATCCAAGGAGTATTTTTACAACTTATTTTATTCAGAACACCAAAAATAGGTAGCCTATGAGGAAAGAGCCTTTTTCCTTCTTTCAACTTGATATTTCAAGCTCATTTTGAGAGATCTGGTCACTCAGTCAGAAGGTGACTGTCTGGAGATAACAGTTGTACAGACACCTGCTCTTCTGGTGCATTTCAAAATACATCCAAAAACACCCATTTTCTTTTTCAAGATTTGTGTGCTATTTAATAGCAAACCAGATGTCCTCTGAAACAGGATAAAAATTACCCTATTCTTATTTGTAGTTTCCTTGTTCCTCATCCCACCTGACTATTCATGGAAAAAGACAGTTCTGCCTATTTCACTACAGACAGCTTTGTGCTTTAAAATAAAATAACACAGGTAACAAAACAATTGCTCAGTACAGACATCTAGAACATGGGTATTCACAGTTGCAAAGAACAGAAAAATACAGACTAAAGCCTGTTGGACTCAATATTTTACATGAGTTTGAGTATCATTATTCTCACTTTGTAAAGGAAGAGTCGGCTGGAGATCACCATGTAAGCTAGTCACAAAATTAGAAAGCCTCAGCCCACACTAGAATGACACAACTCTCAATATACATACATACATATATATATATATATGTATGTATGTATATATAAATTCATAAAGAAGTACAGAGAGGAGAACAACCATCATATATTGCACTATTGTGCTGGTTTTAGTCAGGATAGAGCTGATTTTCTTCACAAAATTTAAAAGCAGACAAAAATAGAGGATGAAAAACTAGAATTTCAGCATTTCAGTTAACTCTCTACCAAAAAACCCATACCTCCAAAATTCACATGAGAAATACACAATTCTTCACACACTCAAGTGGAATGGTGTTTACAAATGCTTGCAATAACATGCATTAGTCTCTTGTGAGAGAGTCAAAACCAAAATTCTGTTTTACTGAAGTACATCTAATGAATTCCTGGTTTCTAGAGCAGTCAGCAATATCAAGAGCTAAATTTACAAAAATGAATGGATTTATACTTCCTTTCTCCCACCTGTGCAAAAGCTCACGATTGCACTGGTAACATTTCCTAAAGGTTGGAACACATACACAGAAAATGCAAAAAAGCAGGTTTTCAGCTCTCACTTAACCCAGATCATTTTATGTGCTTGACTTGATCCAGAGCTCCCTTAAAATGATCCAGTGGACTTTAGGACTGGTCATCAGCATCACCATCCCCCTTCCTACCAGTGAACATAGAGCAACCATGCCAATCAGATTTAAAGAGTGTAGTCCACCCAAGACTGAGTAAAGAGGGATGAGTGAGGAATTAAAACTACTTACCTGAAAGGCCTGTATACAAAAATCCTAGTCAGCAAAAAAAATAGCATGTTAACCATTACAATGAAAAAAACAAACTAAGCATCTGCATAAAACTCAGGAAACTTCATACTTCTCTTCTTGATGCTGGTCCTCTTGGTCACTTAGATCATCATCATCTACCATATGCCCAAATGGTTCAGAAGAAATTGATACCATATTAGACAGGATAACTCTGCTATCACTGCTTCCTGTAAGGATCAGCTGATCATGAGAATGATTGTATCTGACATTCCAGACCCTAAAAATTGAAAACAAAGAACAAGAGGCTATTGTTATCAGGCAGTGCATCAATTTTTTTTTTTTTTTTAAACAGCACTAAAAATTGGATCTTTGACTTAGGTGTTGTAAGTACGCATAGAAGTGACATGCCTCATTCTAAAGTCTGTTTTTTGCCATCTTCATTTGGCTTTTAAGCTTCCATGTCATCTGTTTTCTACGAAGTGTCTTTAAAATTCAACAAATAAATTTTGGGGAGAAAAAAAAAATCCAAATAACAAAACACACTGTGTTATCACTCCTTGAGGCTACATGCCGATTCAGTGTTCAGTAAGTCAGATAAAGATTTAAGTTCTAAATATAAAAATTTCCCCAAAGCAAAATACAGATCAGAAATAACCTGTTAAACAAAAAATCTCACAACATTCTTAAAGTTTAAAATAGACCCTAAAACAAAAGTAGGATTATATTTCTCTTCAATTTTCATGTTTTACATATCAAGTTAATACAAAAAGTCTTATGGTTCTTGTTTTATTCTTTTTCTTTTAATCTTCTACGAAAAAAAGTATAAATGCTGCTTCTGTTAATTCACATCTTCATTCCCTCAAAGTAGCTTCAGGGTCCAGATTTATTTTGCAAGAATTACTCCAACCCAAATTTTATAAAATACAATCCGCTCATCTTTTCGTAACCATTGGAGTCCGCAAACGTCAGACAAGATTCTCTCCTTGCTCCAGCCACACACCAGAGCAGCAGATAAGACTTTAATATTATCTCAGAGAATAAAATGACTCACTTGCATATTCTGGTTTAAGGGCTGTGAAGAGTGTGAAACAAGTGGGGCTGAATTATCGAGCATTTCCACCCTTCGACAACAGAAGGGCAGACAGCAGCTGCTGCAACCACAACAGCTCAAGGGCTTTTCCGCACGTCAGGTGCAGGAGGATCAGGCTCAATTTGGGAAGGCACATCTCCGTCCCAGCTGGCCCCTACAAGCCAAGTTCCATGTTGTGCTTCTCAAAGGTACACCCTATCTCCCAACAATGGCAACAACAGTTTCTTGCCAATTAGACTAATGTTGTCTAAGCTCTTAATTTACAATCACATAAGGAACATCCACATATTGAAACCTTTCCTCCGTGCAGAAAATGATTATTCACAATAGCACAAACATAGTTAGTTTGTATTGTTCCTAAACAGTAAAATAATTAGCTGAATAAATTACATAAGCCATCCGCCCACAAAACAGCATGCAGATAATTTGTTCTACCAGTGGGAATGCTCCTCTAGCGTCTTCACCGGTTCAGTGACATTTCTTGTGTCCCAGAATTTCACCTTGCAGTCATCTCCACAGCTAGCCAGGTAGTACTGTTTATTGGGATTAAAGTCTAGGTCTCGTACCAGCTGTCCATGTGCATTTTCTATGCAATATATCTGCCTGTAAAACACATTAAAAAAATTAAACGGTCTATAAAAAGCTAACTGCACTCCACTGACAGGAATCTGTTTCCCTGGAAACTTGCATAATCCCCTTAGCACCCGCAGACCTAGAGTTCCCATTGCTAGTGCATAGTTTAGGGAAATCCCAGCTGTTAACAACAGTGACTTTTATAGATTTCTCAGCTTGCTCTGAAGCTTTGCTCTTTCCTTGTTTGCATTAGGATCATCTGGAACTAAAAGAAACAGTAGTTCCAGATGATTCTAGCACAGCTCTTTAACAACTGTTATGAAAGGTCAATATTTTCAGATAAGAGCCACCCCTAAGCACTTATACAGTTCTGTATTTAGGATATCTAGTTCCCCCTATATGAAAAGCTGAGATGTAAAGGAGGCAACAGGTATGAAAACCAGCTTTTTATTATGGCTCTATTTTGAACTTACCTTATTGAGCTCTGGCATTTATCATCAAAATTCAGCTTTGGCCCTCAGCCATGCGCACACTCATCCACCTGGACCACTTCAGAAAACATCTGTAGTACTGGAACAACCTAGCATCCTTATTCAAAACATCACATACCATCAGTTTGTCTCCCTACTTTCCTCTTGAACTTGGGATTTTTGTTTGTTTCTGCTACTGCATTACCAGTTTTATGAAAAGGCTATATCTGTTCCCACGTCCATTCTCAGAGCCACCATCTACCAAAGTTCCGATTAAGAACTGACAGTCTCTTACAATCTTCACTAGAACTTGTCAATACTTTGTGAGCTTTTGTCTTCTTTTAAAAGAAAAATCTCTCCAGAAAACACAGACTGACCAAACTCTGTATTTCCTATGCTTCATATACATTCTTCCGCCAAGACCAGGTAGGGAAGTTTCCTGCTGTTAATACCTAACTACTACTGCAAAGCGAAGTAGTAAGGAGAGGTTCAAAGTATACCAGACCTATACTAAGCCCTATCCTGACAGCTATGGCAGTCACTCAGGATAAAGGGTATTACTTAGATACTCAACGTCACCACTCTTCTCAGAGTTTGAGAGATTAAGGATACCTTTCAAACATGCCTTTCTACCAGGTATTTGGGGATCTGAATACAATGTTTCCTCTTAATTTTTCCCAACTTTATGGGAAAATTTTTAAGTGTCAAACACACTTTAGCAATAACACTCCTCCTTTATTACACCTTTCAGGTCTTTCTTGCACTTCTTATGGAGATGTGTGTAAGGGCTTAAAAAGAAGTACCATCTACTGTACATTCAGCAGTGCTTTCCATGAAAGCCTTTATCCCAGCTTAGCTACTATTCTGACCACTTCATCCCTTTTCTTCCCAAATAAGAATATTCTTTGCTTTCACTATCATCCTATCTACAGCAATATTACCTACACTGTAGTTCCCACTGAGATCACAGACTGAGGCCAGACCACATGAGCATTTTCTCCAGCTCCTCGCTCTACCTTCTGATATTGTTTTTCTTCTGTATTTTTTAGAATTTATTTTCTTGGAGTCTGAGTTTTACTGATACAATTCTCTCTCTAAATCCATTCAGCCTACTGTCTCCTCTACTTCACAAGCTCTGTGCTGATTAAGACTGCTTCCTAGTGTAGTCTAGGAATCTTCCCACCAACCATCCCTCCCACCACCCTCTCCTTTGTTTGCTGTGTCCAAATTCATTCACTCTATCTCACAGCTATCATAATCACACTCTGTGGAAGTAGTTACTCTAGCTACTACTTTTAGTATCTCTCCTCTCTTATTCTTTGCGAGTATAGCAGTTTTCTGTCCTTGATTCCCACCCCTCCCAGTTTTTTGCTTCTTACACTGTCACAGTTTATACCACCCTGACTTTAGACCCTCACCTCTAGCCTAACTAGTCATTATCAAATATTCACATCATTCTAGACATATTACAGTGTAATTGCAGATGAGACTTATTCTTGCACACATTTTTCAAGTACATTGCAAACAGCTCTTTGGCACAGCCTAGTACTTGTAAATTGGTTCAAGGACTATTTAATCTGAGCTTCACTTAAAGTAATTAGAATTGTGGGGTTTGTTTTTGTTAACCAAGCTATCCTTTCATTGAGTATCTTGCTAAAATCTAGACCATCTATCTTTTATGAAAGTCACTCAAAGTATTCATTTAACACAAGATAGAGATGCTTTTTCTAATGAGACAGAGCATGAAGCAGACTTCACAATATTTAACATTTTCTACTTAGAAGACAGGCTTTAATCTTAAGGTCTTCCTACCATACATTAAAAACAGGATGATTACAGAAATATCACAAAAAAACAACCTAAAATCCACAAAATGCAAAAACCTCTCTCCTTTAACCTTTCTTTCCTTTTTTGTATGCTTCATTTAAAATAGTCTTGATAAATGAAAGTATACACACATATATGAAGTTATATTTGTATATATTCCTTTTACAGGGTAAAGAACAGGACATTCTAACCTGATGACAAGCATATAGGAAGTGACTTTAATTATTATAATTGTATTTTTAGCTTTTGTTTATTAAATTAAGCTTTTTGGCAAAAACACACAAGGCTGGCAAACATGGGGATTTATTGCTACACCCCTGAGCTGGCAGGAACCATAGAACTAAATTTAAAGTCATCCCCCTTTAAGGCAACAAAAGTTATTACAAGACATCAGTCTTCTCGGTTTAGTGATAAATTACTATGTGCTAAGGGGATAAAGCGTATCTTAAAAAAGCTTGCACAGGCTTTAGTAGTCATGGCAACAGATGTGCACAACATCACTCCTTTGCTTATCAAAATCACAACTGAGCAGGGGGGAAAACACCTTATTAGGTATATTCAGAGCCTTAATTGATTTGGAAGTGATTTTGATAGATTCAGTAGTTTCATATATAACGAGCATGCTACAATCTTTAATACAGTACAGTAGACTATTTGTTACAATCACAAAAGTGAAGAGTGAACTTACCCTGTGAATTACCTTCAGAGATTAAAGTTACCTTTAAACAGTATGCTATGGAGACAGTTCATAGCATAGTCATGACTGATGTTAAATCATTTTCAGGTTGAATTACAGAACAGCTTCATTCAGTAATGCCTACGTATTGAACAAATCATCCTGAGACTAGTACATATATACAACTCAATATACAAGTCAGAATTGAAGCTGAGGGGGAAAAAAACCAGAGAAAACCCTTTACTAAATTCTGAATATATCAGCTATGCAAGCTCAATCATTCCTTTTATAAGTGATAGCTTTGAGATATTTTTAATCTTAAAAAAAAAAAGTTATCTCCAAAGGAGATTGTCTTTTTTAAAAACAAAGGCTAGATTTTCTCATCACCTCATGCTTCGTGTATCCCATCCTCGAACAGTGGTATCATTGGCTGTTGCAATCTGTGTACAGTTGTGGTGTGGACTCCATCTTCCAGAAGTAAATTTTAATTGTCCTTTCCCTTCCAAGGCTGCTGAACTAGAGAGCTAAAATAATGAAAGCAAGCTGTCAAAGTTTCTGAACATAAAACTAAAATGAAATTAGTTCCACTGAAGACAAAACCAGCACAGCAGCCCATTGTTCCAATTATAACAAACTACCAAAATCCTAGGATAAAAATGGAAAAAAATTAAAAGCTAAAGCTGATTTTGTATCTCACAAAGTAGTACTTTGAAAGGCTTATGTATGCACTGTGATGCATTCAGATATATTAGAAGTACTGGGCTACTTTATAAACTAAACAGTTTCAGATCATTTGCTGAAGCAGTAGATAGACAATATGAGCACACTGCACAAATCTGCAGCTGCCTCAGGGAAATACAGACACTTATTTAGTTTAATGAACAGTCTTACAAGACTCTTTTTCCATGTCAAAATGCCAAAGTTTATCTGAAGGAACAGAATTATAGTGTCAAAGACTCTTCAATAAACGTATAGCAGCTTTAAAAATTGAAAAACACACAAAAACCCCACAAGGCCAGGTCCCCATGTCATCCCACACACAGCTATTAAAATAATAGCAGGTACTAGATCAATAATCTACAATCTGCAAGAATCAAAGGTTTCAGTTCAAAAAACAGGCTCACTGAGCAGACAGCTCTGCATCTCCATAGCTAATGAAAAGAACGCAGAGAATAATCAACTTTCTCTTTGAAGTTGTAGAGAAGTTATCCTCCAATTCCACGTGAACATGGGGGGGGGGGGGGTGCAGGCACTGCAAATTACATTTACTTCTAATCACTTAATGAAACTGATTGCTTAATATCTAAAGACGGGGGAACCAAAATATTTGCATTTTAATCAGATATCAAATTTACACAAATTTCAAGCAACTAGGCAGACAGCAGCCTTATTTGGTCATCTTGCACATGATGTACATATTTCCAAAAATCTTTCATTAAGTGGGATTTCAGAAAAGCAGATTACTGCACTGTATCTCGTGCGATCACTTTTCTCCTTTACTGAAATCCTAACACGTCATAAAATGTTCTATTAAATAGAAGGTTTCTCAGCAGAAATATTACACTTCGATGGATGAAAACACACTAAACCATACATACTGTTTACATAAACTTTAACTAACTTAAACAGAAGAGTACGCTGTCAATACAAGACTGCTTAAACCTACTTTTGTGTGATACCAATGTCCATTTCTGTATTTTGCTTTTTACAATTACAGTTCCACTAAAAATAGCATATTTATTTAGCATTCAGATTAACAATCTAGCAACTACAACTCTTCCAACACTGACGTCTATGCTACCTAAGATGTGGTATCATACAAAAATGTTTCAGATTTTTTTTTTTTTTAAAAGAAAGTAGGATTCTCATTAAGCAAACTCATATATTGTTCATGTGTTAATGAGCAAAACAACACTGCTAGTACCATTCTTCCTCAAGTACACATATCATCTTAAAGCCTTTCTACAGCTTGCAGTATATTAATATAAAGAAAAATACTGCACAGGACACTGGACACAGGATAATAAACTGGTGTACATTTTTTGACACATGCGAGATTCCAGGCACAAGAGAACATAGAGGGATTGAGTGGCTCGTTTCAAATATTAACCTAAGTTTCTTCAGGAAGCAGTCTTGGCCAAACAAAGCTCAGACTGGGGGAAGAACAGAGAAGCAGATGTTAACACTGACAATACTAAGGTGCCAACAAAAAGAGTATCTCTTCTCAGGTATTTCCAAAATCTGTTCCTGAGACAGAAAGCATCACGTATCCAAAACATGACTCAGGGAAGAAGATCTTTGTATTTTTATTTTTCTTTCCAGCCAGAAGTTTAGCATTGAGGCCAACTCACACATCCTGCACTATTTTTTAATAACACATATGAAAAAAAAACCATCACATACATGTAAGATTGGCCAAGTCATCCTTGCCTTCTCAATCAATCCTTAAGTATTAGCAGGAATTAATTATCTTTCTTTGTTTGGATGTCCAACTATGTATACAGCCAAGTTCCCAATCAACTCATGGTAGACTTCTGTTAATAAAATGAAATCCCAGGCATTACTGAATAAGGTTTTGTTCAATATTCTTTTGCACGTTTTCTATGAGACAGAAAGGAATTCCATAGATTTAAAGGACAGCTAAGAGGTAAAAGAGGGAAATGTTCATACAGAAGAAGGAATCCTGCTGTAACAGAACGAAGTCTGCAAGTCTCCTTCCTGGAAATCCAAGAAATGAGCTTAAAGAAAACAAAGGTAGATGATCTCAAAGGTAGATGATCTTAATCACAAGTGGGTTCAAAAAAAGCCTCTAGCTTTAATTCATACCTAAATATATGAACACTTAGGCAAGGGTTTTGTTTGGATTTTATCTTGAACTCTTCCTTCCACTTCTTCAAAGGCAGTACAGTTGACTACAGAAGGAAAGGAAAACAAAATGAAGGCCTATTTTAGCCATTAATGTGACATAAGGATTTGGATTTGTGTTGCCTAGAAGATGGAGACACACAGTTCTGAGGGCTTCACTGGATACTGAAGGAAAACAATTCACAGCAAAATGTTATAAACACAAGATGTGACTTATAGTAAGGAAAACAAAATAAGGAAGTATGTCTACCTCTGGACAACAGAACTAGCTATTTTTTTGCCACAGTGCAAGGATCACCCATTGACTTCAAAAAAAGTCCGGACAAAATGAAATCTTGAATGGTGTAAAATGGTTATCAGCATATGGATGGATTTAATGTTGATCACAAGTGCTTCAGTGCATCAGTGCCTAAAGCTGGTGACGTAAGTACAATAATAAAAGGGTAGTATGATAATATACTAGAATGGCAGGGAAGCAATGATCTGAAATCAAAATAAAAGGTTCTGGAAAAAAAAAAAATCTCTAGCAGTGTAGTAAGATTGGCTATGCTGTTATCCTCAATGAAGGAAAGGGTTTTACAGAAGTAAAGTATCTGAAATATGAAAAAGTCTGTACTAGCTTTGAAGGACTAATTTCTGTGTATTCAAATGAAAACATAATTATTCAAAATAATTTTCATCACAACACCAGTTAAGGACTGAAATGCCTTCTTTGCTTCAAATTTTGATCTCATAAGGACTGACCTGCAAGGAAGAAAGGGCAGGCAGTATCCTTAAAAAAAACCCCTGACATATATTAACCTCTAGGGAGGTTCAAATGAAGCCTGTCGAAGTCAAATTCAACAGTGAGCAAGAAAGTGGTTCTCCACCCAATGAACTCCTTGACAAAGGACACTTGAATGCATACAGCTTACTTATGTCCAAGAACAGAATAGGAAAGTACTTGGAATAAAGACCTATTGAGGGTTACCAAGTAGACAGAAAAGTCACTACACTGAAAAGTGTGGAAGACCAAGTTTTAAGGGCAAAGTATCCAATGCATTTGCTCCAATGAAATTTTCCTTGAAGTCTGCGATGGCAACCGTTTCCAGCAGAATACTGAGGCTGGGTGGACTCAGCTGGGGACCAGTGTAACCACTTTTAGAGCTGAGCAACATGAAGCAGATGAATAGCAGAAGTTACTAACTTTTCTGCTGAGGGGGCTGTACTTTTCTTCTCTCAGAAAGGTATTCTGAAAAACAATGCTAGAGGATCAGTTTTAAAGTTCCATAAACTTTTGAATGAAATGGTACCTGGAAACATGCAGTTCTGTTCCCTCACTACACTATCTTCACCTAATAAACAAGTTTTTATAGGCACAATTTGATTGGCTTTTTGTTAGTGTATGAGCTAATTTTAATGCAGAATGAGTAAAAATTAAAAAGTCTGTCATGCATTTGGAACATCAGGTTTTTTCTTCGGTTTAGCACAAACCATTAGAAAATAACTCTTAAGACAATGACCTAATGATCTGATATGATTAATTTAGAAACACATACATGTCTCTGGTTAACAAAAAAAGTACCATGCTGAAGTAAATGCTAGATTTCTTAGTACACAGAAATGGTTACCAGTGACAGTCAAGCAATATTGTCACAATACAATAAAAGCTAGCATTAAAATGTTAAAAATATGAAGTTTTCTGCTAACTAAAAATACTTGGTAGTGTCTAATAATAATACATAGATTAGTACCTTAGTTTCATAATTGTTTATTTGAAAAAATAGGATTATCAGTCACTATATAGGGAGAGCAAAAGATGCAAATTCCTATGTAAAGGATAAACAATTGCAGCAACCTACTAAATATTTATCAATACATTGACATCCTGCATTTTCTTTAAGGAAATTACTTTGATTTCATTTACTGAAAAATATGGCTTTTACAATGTGAATTACATATATTAATTTTCTTTTTAAACACTTAGAAATTATTTGAAATGTAAAAAAACAGAAATCTTTTACTTGATAAATGAAAAAACCTGCCCTTCTACTTCTGAGAGCTTTTTTTTTTCCCAATAAACGTTCATTTAACAAATTTAGTTTTCTTATCCCATAGCAGGAAAAAAAAAATCACCCCACCCAAAAAAAAAAAAATCACAAAAAAGTGAACACTAAGGAACTCACATTTTAGTCAAGATATTTTAAGAACAAAAATCTGATGGATGTTCAAATGCATTCTAGACAAAATGACTAAACAAGCCTTTATTTCATTTATGAATTATTCACAGACTTAAACTGCACATGCTTATTCGATCTTGACTGCCTTGTGGGATAGATTTAGATTAGGTATCAGGAAGAAGTTTTTCCTGGAGAGGGTGGTGAGGCACTGGAACAGGTTGCCCAGAGAAGCTGTGGATGCCCCATCCCTGGAAGTGTTCAAGGCCAGGCTGGATGAGGCTTTGAGCAACCCGGTCTAGTGGAAGGTGTCCCTGCCATGGCAGGGGGGTTGGAACTAGATGGTCTGTAAGGTCCCCTCCAACCCAAACCATTCTGTGATTCTATGATAGTGAAGACGTTAAACAATTAAGTGCATAAATATTTAGAATTTCTAAAGAGTATCAATAAAGAAGTTAACTCATATTAGTGATTGCTAAACTCACTAAGGTAAATCACGTTACTTTTTTCTTCTGCCTTTTAACCACACCCTCATCCACTGGAAATGGACTGCAATTCTGTGTATGGTGGAGGTTGTGTGGAGACCTCAAGACAGTCTCAAGGAGATGTCCTTGTCAAACACAGTAACAAAGGCACTGAAAAACTCTTTTGAGATCCACATTGAAAAGGGATGAGTGTTGTTCTGGCTTTTTATTGACAGGAACAGAAATATTGACGAGGACTTTAAATTCTTCGAGTTCAAGTCCTCCCACTGCAGGCAACCACACCCCAAAGTTATTTCATAACTGTTCTTTTCTCTTGAACCATGTTACAATCATTTGCGTTTTTGAACAGCCCCATCATACTGACAGCTCAGAGTCATTCTCAGAATAGCTAAGTAAGAGAATCTACATATTTTTAAGTCTGAGTCTCTAACTCACAGCAAGAAAAAAAAAATTGTATTCCTTAAACACAAGTTTTCTGCTTTATGCTATGAAAATTAAACTAAACATCAAGAGCAGCTAGTTCATCCTCTGAAATGTATTGTTACTCCAATATACCGATGATGCATTCCAAGATTCTGTCATGAGCAATTTTCATTTTACTCCTACTTCTATGCTATTGTTAGGGAGACCATTAAAGAAAGCTGACCCCCAACACCGACTCTTAAGAACCGGTCTTCTATCTTCTTTTTTTGTCCAGTAATTTTTCTTTCATTTTTCTTCACACAGGTTTTTGCCCTCCTGTAATTAGTCAATGATTATTCTAGTTGCAGTAATTATAGGGCTCTCTACAAAGTTCTCCACTAAAGTCCACAGTGTATTTCCTGCTTTGAGGAACAGCAGCCATGTTGCCAGGAAAGCATCTCATGCTTCTCTCTAACATTCTCCTCTATTGGTATACGTCGCTTTCCTCCAGATAGACTGTGAACTCTTCCCCACAGTATCCTCCCTTCTTCCCTGGAATGCCACTGCCAGATATTTTCTGTTGCTCTGAATTATGATCAGCTCTACATTAAATGCTGCTAAAGAATTCAGAAGGGATAAGAAATCTAAAAAGAAATTAATCAATCATTTGGAGAAAAATTATCAAAACCACACCTCTAGTCCTTCCCTTTGTGAAAACATAAAATATAGATATCTTTCTGTTTGCCTTAACATCTCCATTTCATTCTGTTGCACTCATCTGCTATTCCAAACATACTGCATTTACCCAAGAAGAGTTCTAGTGATTTGGTGACATCTGACCTAAACTCAGTATACAGAAATATTGACTGTCATCTTTTCAGCAGCATCTATCCAGACCTTGTGGATTGGTTGGGCTTCTCTTGGGTTCAGCTAATGATTATAAATGGCAAAGAATAGCTAATTTAATTGCAAAAGGTAATGATGCAGTAAGCATAAGATTAGTTTCACCCCAGAAGGTAATGTCCTCAAAACAGTAATAAAGGAAGTGATCAAAAGGACAGAAGCTTGTCTTAATGCAAATACACGCAAATATTCCTGTACTAAATCATGTAATGAAGAAACAAGTTTTTAAAAAAATGTTGAAAGAGAAAAACCAAACCCACAGAACTGTATAGCAAGTTTTGGTTTGTAAATGTTTCCTATGACAGGCTGATCTGATAACTCAGAAAATGAACAAACCAATAATTTTATTACAAAGAAGCTCTGAAGATATCAGGAACACTAAAATTTTTCAGGCTAATTCTAATTAAACACTGTGACCTGTAGTCCCAGGCAGATAGAGAAGATGCATCCAATAGAAGACTCTGAAGTTTTGATCAGTGTAGGCAAGAAGAAATTTTAGACTATGCAAGGGACACATATTTTCTGTTTTTCACCGATACCACACTAGACTTGTAGATGAACTTTTTCATAAACATGAAAAGCCCATGAAGAGCAGCACTGGGTTTACCTTTTGCCATTAAAATTAGTATTGCCTATAATGCATACCGATCCAAAAGAGGAAGCAATTGAAATGTGTTCTTAGAACAGGAAGACCAGTGCTGCACCAGTGTAATGAATACCTCCTTACTTCTATTATCCCATAGACATACAATGGACCAGATCCTACTTTTAGTTAATGGTGAGGATTTCATTCAACTTGAACACTATCATGTTTTCATTAAAAAGAGGGGAAAAAAAAACCCAAAAATCACACTGACATTTTTATTAGCTTAATCCTAGGCTATTGATTTAGTCAGTTAACGTACACACACACATACATGGTTATTTCACTTATAAGTTATGGAAATATTCAGTAAAGACTTGTTCCCCTCAACGGCCACTAAAGAATATAAAAGTTTACTAGCTATTTACTGCTTTGCCACCATCTGCTAGAACCAAATAGAATGTTAGGTAGTAGGATGTGATTTTGACCAAAGACATGCCAAAAATGTATTTATGCTAATGAACAATAAACACAATGTTTATAATAATTTAAATAATCTCCTTGCGTATCTGCCTATAAAGGAAATGTCGACTTCCTGGAAAGAATTTTCTGCATAGCACCGACACCTCATAATCAGCTATAACCTCCAAAGAACTGTGAACAACTTCCATGGTCTCTCTTCAGAAACTATTTTTTTTTTAATTAAATACATGCCCCCCTTTTTAATGCTGGTGAGAGAGTTGATTGCTGAAGGTTGTTCTGTGCCCATTTTCAGGGCAGAAAAAGCTCTTTTTAGCAATATCTTATAAAATTCTGGTTTTACACTTTGACCAAAGAGCACTAAAAAACAAATTGTGCTTTTTAAGTTTACAGCGTATTCTGCATTCAACAATCCCTTATCAAACAGGCATACACAGAAAGAAATCTCCAACAGCTTACTGGTCTACAAACCCTCTTTGCACATGGCAATAACCCAACAGAAAACATACCCCTGCCAATGCTATCTGTCTTCTAACCAACCTATTCTCACAGATTTTTCTCTCACATTGTAAATCTCTTAACAGTACAGGATAGGGAGGAGTTTTAATTTGGAAAAAAAAAATAGGCAAACCAAAAAAAACCAACACACCCCAAAAAAAACCCAAACATCACACAACACAAAACCCCTCAACAATCAGAAAGCCATCTCAGTAATGAAACATTTCTTACTTTTTCCTCATTGCTCCCTGCAATTGGCAGTCCTACATAATTTTTTCTAAATATAAAACTGTTAGAGAACACCAGTTATTGGTTTTCAGCCATCTATGGATTCTGACAGGGAGTTATTCTCTTACGAATGAGGTAATCTTCAGAAACAACACAGCAGTGATTCTAGGCATGAAAAAGCCTATGATACTGGCCATTAGATTATCATAATTTTAAATGCCTACCACAGATTTTCTAGGAATTTAAGAGATGCTCATGCTTTCATCAGAGTGTTGTTCAGCTGGACTCTGGTTAACTCCGGAATTCAGACACGTTTGAGAAAGATTTGTTGCAGACAAAAATTCAACACGAATACAACAATACCAGCTGAAATTCACTTGGCTCAAGATTTAGATGGCTGGAGATAAATTTTCTGAAAACCAGCTTCCAAGGACTTTCACTATTAAACTTCACTTTTTAAGTGGTCACTCGCTCAGTGATGAAGCAAATGCCTAAGAGTAACTCAAAATTGCTGGGGCAGAAGAACCGATAAAGGTAAGCAGTTATTTCCAGGTAACATTTTAATCACAAGCAATTCTAATTTACTGTACATTCACGTGAGATACTGGATAATCTTAGAAATATAATCAGTCAAATTCTACACCAGGTCTCCTGAGAGCCTGACTGTAAAATCAAAATGACACTCCTAACTTCTGCAAACTAAGGTTTTTAACAGACATTTCAAAATGCTCCTATCTGAAGATGTCAGTCAAGGGTTGATATATCTGCTTTCATAGTCTTAGCTTCATTAGATGAAGTTAGTTTTTTCATGCAAAACCTCACTTTTGTTTTTTCTTGTTTCCTTTTATCAAATATAAGCACATGATGTCACAGGTTAAGTCCCCTTAGTTCCTTTATCACTTACTGTGCCTTCTGCAGTCCTTACTTTGGCGTCAATATTTGATGCAGTACAAGCATATTTTAAAAGTAACAGAATAAAAGATATTGTAGGTAAGGAACACTAATTTAAATACTGAAGGGATCAGCAAGCTGCATACCAATTTGAGGACAGAAATACTGATTTCCAAAATTAGGCTGAAATTACATATTTTGGTGAGGAGTCAAGCCCTCTCCAAAATTATGGAGAACTCAATTCTAGTAATGGAAGAAAAAGAAAATGGAAATCATAGTCACATTCACAAATGTTTGTGTGGCAGAGTCAGGAGGTTAATTTTGAGAAAAGTAATAGCAAAAGGAAGACACAACATGCAGCAATTTCAGTAAATAAATCCCAAGCAAAATAAAATGAAGAGAACAAAAAATAAATTCAAATTCATTACAAGATTCTCAAAGTGAGAACTCAAAGCACTGCACAGAAAACAGAGCAATTTATTATTATGCTTATACATACAACAAGGCTTGTAAAACAGAGGGCTGCATGGTATTAACCAATGTGTTAAAGTACTATTAATTTGAATTCAGTAACCTTTGGCTTTACCAATCACCAATTTTTCTCTCACACATATTTACCACATTAGCATTGCTTTATTTTAGATTATTCAATGTAAATCCAGAAGGAAATTAAAGGCAACTCTAGAAAAAGGAAAATACATAACCACCAGCAACAGATACAAAATACCAAGTTGCATACTTCTTAAAAATTCATATTCAAGACAGAATATTCATTTCCCCCACTCACGTTAAAGACAACAAGATATTTTTGAAGGAATAGTGAGACCAGCAAATTCTAGGCTAGTGAATGTTACTGTTTTGTACTATATTCAAGTATATAATGATTTAAGAAAAAAAACCCTAAAAACGCACAAAAAACCCCACACACAACTTACCACTGCTTGGGCTGAACTTTCCTGCAAATCCCACAATAATATGTTATTATCAGCCAACGAAATAATCTTTTTGCCATCTCCCATTGGTTCCCACATAACACTGTAAAACAAAAACAGAAAACAAAAAAAACCACCTAACATCAGAACCAATCACAATTTGCACTAAAAAGGCATTTTAACTTTGTGGGCCTAATCTATTCCAATACATATTAAACCACCATCCATATGGTTTCCTTCACATGAAATCCACCCCCTATTTTAAGTGCAAAATCTGTCATTAACCATCAATCTATCAATTTTTACACATACTAGATGAACGTTATTGCAGCATCAGTTACTTAAAAGATATGCGATACCAAACACAGGCTTGCTTATGGACTTTTAGTCAGTGCTAATGTACACAACCTTTTCTTTTTCTTTTGAGTGCTCTATGACATCCCATCCAAATCTGTCAGTAAAAGGAAATACCATCAAGCTTCCCTAGATGCTAGGCCAAGGGTAAAAAAAGAGCACTTCTCAAAAACCTTACTCCATTTGCCATCTATTTTGCATACTGAATCATACCATGACCATGCAGACAGTGATTATGTCATCGTAGCAGTCATTCTGCATAAGTATACAGAATAAGAGAGACCAAGATGTACACTCGACATCTTTGTACACTGTGTAGAGATGTACACCTTGAGTGCTTTAGCTTGAAACTTCAAAGAAAACCTATATGTAATGTTGTGGATCCTTTTTGAAGGCACACCAAAAATCGTAAGCCTCAGAGCTTGGATGCAAACATCTTCCAGTTCAGCAGCTGTCATCACGACCCAACACATACTTTTTACCTGTAATTCAGTAATTTTGTGCTACACATGCAGAAATGCAAGAAATCAGTCCTTATCTCTAGTTCTGCCTATAAGAAGCAGCATATTTCTCAGTAAGGGCGGCACGAGTAAGTATACACTCTATAACCCTAATAAATTTGCTGGAGATAACAGTAAGGTTCAAGCAGTAAGAATAATACTTGTCATTTGATGAGAATAGGTTTCCATACCCAGCACTTTTAAAAGGAAGTTGTGCAACCTCCAAACCATCTTATACATACACAGTATAGCTTGAAGGCAGAGATCCCAACAATCAATATCTATGTTGGGAAACTTAGACAAAAACTGAAGTTATTCAAAGGCATTGACATGCTGTTCTCACCCTCAGTGCGTACATGAAAAAGTATCTTTAGGTTTGTTAAGAGTCCATCACTGCACCTAAGTTTTCTAGTCTGTTTATCTTTTTGCATGAATAAATTCGGTATATGGACTGAGTTGATGAAGGAAGGTTGCACGAGTAGATGCAGTTTTGGGCAAGCGATCCCAATATTAAGCAGCTACTACTTACCTTCCTAACGTGGTACTGCACACTACAGTTGATTCCATTTTATCCCCAATTCTACATTACTCATACCTTCCTAAGTAAGTGGGTATGACCTGGCTGACCCCAGATCTAAACTCACCGTACAAAATACAAGGAAACGAAAATAGAAAGTTGAAGGAAACAGCAAGGAGCGACACAGTGTCATTTTTTCACACCATAAGTGAAACACAACCTTAGTTATTCTCGGCTGATACCTTCCATTCAAAATCCTCTTGCTTTTTCTGTGAACTTTGCCATTGCTTTTTCTCTGTGAACACATATTAGATATACAGGCAGATAAGTGCACCTGTGTGCTGTTACAGGGAAACCAGACTATGCAGGGAAAATAGAATAATGCCAAAAAAGAAAATTTACACCAAGTAGATGAAGAAGCTGGAACTATAAGCAAAGGGCATGTTGGCTGATTCCTCAACCAATTGAGCTTTTCCCTGAGGCAATGGAGCAGATCAAAGAAAGGACTAGCTTCTGCATCCATCTTCTGCCAGAACCATGACCTGCATCCTTATTATGTTGTCAATCCACGGAAATAAACTACTTATAAAAGTTCATTTGTAATGAGCTCTCTTGTATTGGGACAAAATCACTTCATTTAGCACATTAAGCTACTGTCATGTTTTTAAATGCGTTTTAGCAAGGACATGGAACTCGAATGATTCTATGATTTGCTTTAAATTGAGCTGGTTTTCTGTAGTATTGTCTATCTTCTTTTCAAAAGCGCTTCTTGTTAGAGTTGTATGGTACAACTTGGAAAAACTTTTAAGTGACTAAAAACGGGCGTTAATAATAAAAATTATAAAGCAGTTTCAATTACAGGTTCAACCATCCTTCTGCCCATAATCATGAGAAATAACCAATGGGTACTGGCATAGGCAGCTCAGAATTTCATATAGTCCTGGTGCACAGATATATCAATTATATCCTTCAAAGAGACAAAAACATTTTATGAACACATATAAGAGAATAAAAAAAATGAATGCCCTATAACCTATATGTGATCACAGCTAACCTTCCACAATCAGGTTTTCCAAAGTGAAATTAAAAGGCATCAGGGTCATCACACTAATGAATGTACTAAATGAAATAAATAAATGCAATCAGAATTGACTTGAAGATTTAAGTCCATCGTTTTTCTTACATATCGCTGAAAGTATAACTGGCATTTGGTGTTGATATATGTAGATATATTTTTAATTATAGACAATGAAATGTATTTTGACCAGTTAAGCTCTTTAAGAGTTCTTCCATCCAGAGATCAATATTTTTATGCCTGTTGATGTATTTGCCCCTTTCCTGCACTGATCACCAAACCTTCAGTTGTAAAAGTTATATTGGAAGTGCTTTCTTTGATGTTTTCAAATACAGGAAGAAATTTCACATCCTTGACTGTCACTGAGTTTCAAAGTAAAGAATTTTTATAGCTGAATACAGTGTGTTAATTAAAGCCCAGTTGACATACCTTGGAATGAAAAAAGGTCTCTCCACATTCACTCTGTCCTTGTGAGGTGCCCATTTTTTTTTCTATTTATCTTTTATGAAAATTCATTGGTTTATGGGTGGGATTGTAGTGATCATTTAGGTTTTATAATCTAAGCAAAGGTTACTCAAATAACTGTGAAATGTTGATCTGTATTCTGTAGTCATGACAATGTTAAATGCACGAAAGAACCATGAAGAAGGGGAAAAGTGTTTGAGTGGAAAAAAAAAAAACATACCAACAACTGACTTTTGAAACAAGATATATGTTATATAAAAGCTGAAGTTTTCACGTAGAACTATTTTCAGACACAGCAGAGGTGGTGATAATCTTTAAAAAGGAGAACAGATAAACCAGGAAATATAATTTTCCTGAGTGCCAACAGTTGCTGATGCTTACAGTTTTCAGAAACGGACAAGACAATTCTTAAATTCACAGCTGCCGCTCAGAAGCTGAGTGTCAACTTCACTGCTGCTCTTTAGATAATCTATAAACAGCAGACAAGCAATTATATTTGTTGCCTTTTACCCTACTTTATCATCATCTGACTGCTGATGCCTCAAATTAGCTTCTAGCCAGTAGTTTTTGGTTAAAAAAAAATTAAATCCTACAGAGAACATTTTCCTAGTAAAGAAAAAAGAGAATTTAAAATATTCACTCAAATACACACATAAAAGAACTCTATTATCTGTGTTTTATGCTGAAAAGATAGTTAACACCATCATTTATTAATGTACTGAGCTTTTACAAATGAACAATTCAAAGTTTTCCATTATACACTAAAGAAGAATAAAGCAACATGCAAACGCTTTCATAGATGTGAACTGCAGTCAGCCACGTGTTGGACAAAGCAAGCATTAACTACTGCTTCACCATAATTATACAAGTGACAACCATGTATTTCTGTAAGTGGAAAAATTTTGCGGGACTCAAAATTCTCATCCTCTGCAAAGTGGAAAAAACACTCAAACATTCAGTAACTTGGCAGAACATCCTGCAGTCTCAATGTAGCCCATCAAAAAATTCATGTGTTACGGACTCAAATGTCCTTGCTTTTCTGCAGTACAACAATTCAAATTTACAGGCAACACTGCTAATTAGGACATTATTCTAAGGGGAAGATGATCGAACTGAGGACAACCTGGAACCCACAATTCATACTCCTTACCCAAGTGTTCTACAGAGTGGCCACATTTCTAAAATTAAAAGTTCTGACTATTTTGCAGTGTACTGAAGTCCATGTTGCAGGAAGGATGTGTAAGTTATGCTTTATCTCAAAATTCTCAGCCACTGAGATATATTTTGGTGTCACTCTCCTCAAGACACAGTAAAACATGAACCACAGGTTCTTATAAAAACCTGAAAGATAAGGTGAATTTATTTTAGGTGCCTTTTTAGCTAAGAGGTTGCTGAGAGGAATGAAAAGTGAAGTTAGGATTATTTTGGACAAGAACCCCAGAGACAGCTAGGTTTTATTTTGGCTCCTATTTTTTCATTCAGAAAAATGAAACTGCTCTACCAATGAATACAAACGTATACCAACAAGGAGATGATAGAAAAAGAACTTGCCTCTAGAATGTTTTCAAATTTTTTCCTTAAATTACCATACTACAGCATTGGCAACCCCATAATGTCTTTTTGAGGAAAAAATCATAAAACGAAATAATGAAAGGTCATCCTCGATATTTGTATTTACTTCACTGAATCTTGTCTACTGCAGGTACAATTAAACATGTTTATAGAGGAGAAAAAGAATTGTGATTCTTGCTTTACAGGCCCAATTAATTTCAGCACTGGAAAGTTATTTATGCACATGTAAACATAATAGACAGCCTGAATCCAGGAGTTCACAATCTAACACAAAGTGTGGTATGCAATTTGTCAGAAGAAAGAAGATACAGAATTCATTGATTTTAAGCAAGAGGTCCTAAATATCCATTTTGTAGAAACAACTATTAAATTCCTGTTTAGATATTCATGACTTAAAGTAACAACCAACTGGTGAATGCCTCCACGGTTCACTGACAATCTCAAACTTCTGTCTGGTTCACTATGGGTTTACATATTAATAACGTGTCAAACAGCAAAGCAAAATCATGCAAATTGATAATGCAGACTCTAAATATTAACTAAACTGACAAAAGTTGCCACTGGTAACATTTCAAGTCATGAAAAATGCTAGATAGGATTTCACATCTCTAGTTTGTAGGTTAATCAACTTACCTACATTCTATATATACCTGCAGCACCATAAGACTAATTACTGATGGATGCAAAGCATGAACAGGTTATGCAACCAAATGGGTAAAACAGTAAATACCAATACCTACTTTATAGAAAGGAAGCCATGAACAACCATTTTCAGACTTTAGTCATCAACCATGTTCTAACGTGTTTATTTTTGAAGCAATAAAATACACAAGTTCTACACACAGTTTGTGTAGAGTACATGGTGAGACTTCTTCTAAGTTTAAATTATAGTTCATTACATTGCAGTAACCTAAGAAATCCTAAATTCCTTCCCATCAACTTGTAAGTGAAGCAGATTCTTTCCTCTGTGTTCGGAGAGATACTCAATATGAAAATCCCTCAGAGTAAGAAACCCATGGGTAGCACTAGCTGGAGTTCATGGTACAAAGTAGTCCTGCAGCACAGTCTTACCAAGGTCGTGGGGGTTCTCCTCGTTCATTTGGCATTGCAGACAAGTTCTTACAGCTGATTAATGAAACTGAAACTAATTTTGCCTGTTTGTTGTCACATGTATTTACTCTAGACAGATGAAGAATATTAATTCATCATTCCAGAAAAAGTTCTGGTTTATTCTCCTTTCTTCTCTTTCGGAGGAGAGATAAGAGCTCTGAGGAAGGGGGGGAAGGGTATTTAAAAAAAAAGTTTACACGTGGTTTCTGACATTCTAGGAAACGTGAAATACTGTCTAAATACAACAGATTAAGAAAGTTAGTATTTCCTCAAAGTAATGAATATTGGATTATTTACAGCAATAATACTGAAATATTATGGCAGAAACATTCGTAAATAATATTCTAAGACAAATATACAAAATATTCTTAACTTTGTTTCATGCATGCCTTCCCATATTGCTCAAGTGCTAAATACATGTCTGCAGGCAGGACAGCTCTTGCAAAAGTTTTGTTCCGTTCCTGTCACATTATCACAATGAATATTTCACAGTAGTATTTTAATTATCCTACTGTTACTGAAGGCTGAAATATCGAAGGACTCAGTAGCTATTTTAAAACATTTTGAAAGTTCTTATTTCTTTCTGCAGGTTTTTAGAACAAGTCCACGTGAGATACGTGTGCTGAGAGAGTTGTAGGGTTTTTTTGGTGAAATATCTACAATAACAAGAGGTTATTGAGCATATGAAGTTAAATTACTGTAGGAATGCAGTGTTTAGGCAGCACTGTTTATAATACTAGCTGAATTCTATATCCCATGCGCTAGAAAAAGCCCTTTACTAGTCATAAATCTGTGTATCTTCGTGGAGGATTTGCAGATACTATTACACAGACAAATCCATTTAACAGTTTTAGGAACAACTCACCAAGAAGGTGAAATCTATTTACTAACATGAAAAAGAGTCAATTGACAACATGCTTTGGACAAGAAGAGTCAAGTGGCTTTAGAGTCAATTATGAACTATTTGAAAAAATTACGTATCGTTTAATGATCTAAATTTGTATTAAAAGTTGTTTTCACTATTTTTCTGAACAATGAGAAGAAAAATCTTAAAGAAGGAGTAAAACATTTCACATGAGCAGATACTGTCACCCAGAGTTAACTGCTACGTACAATGAACTTCACATGCATAATAACACAAACCCCCAGCACATATGAGTCTCAATGAAATTGGGAGGGGTGGGAAAACTGTGTAAAACTAGGATTCATCTCCAAAGCAGATGGACAGAAGTCACATAGTCTCTATCATTCAACAACATACTGCTCGTGGAGCAGCTGCTGCCACAGAGACCATTTCCATACTGTTGCTTGAAGGGGGCTTAAAAACCTCAAAGTCAATATTTGAAAGCAGGTAGATTTAGATTAGGTATCAGGAAGAAGTTCTTCCCGGAGAGGGTGGTGAGGCACTGGAACAGGTTGCCCAGAGATGCTGTGGATGCTCCATCCCTCGAAGTGTTCAAGGCCAGGCTGGATGAGGCTTTGAGCAACCTGGTCTGGCGGAGGGTGTCCCTGCCCATGGCAGGGGGGTTGGAACTAGATGATCTTTAAGGTCCCTTCCAACCCAAACCGTTCTGTGATTAGGGATATGTGACATGTCATGACAGAAACCTCCATCCAGCTTGCCTATCAAAGGTCAGTAAGGTGGTCAACCTAGAAAAAACTTCTAGCAGTATGAATGTCTGGGAAGAAAGCAGAGAGGGTGCTGTCATATAGAAGCCCTGTCCAGACTCTGGAGGCCAATCGATTCCAATAGTTTTTTCCATGTAATAATGTAAAGATGAAGGGCTGAAACAAGCTTATTTGTGAAACAGCTGGAGTGGGCAAAAGAAATCCCTGCAGACTCATTTTAGAGGAACAGGTATCTACTTTGTGGGGGGACAATTTGAGTATTTTCATATGGGTTTTTCAAAAAATGCCAATATGGACATAGCATATCCTTGCTAATTTATTGCTGTTTGTAACAAACAGGATATCTGCACAGTTGGACAAGGGGAAAACAAAAACAAACCAGAATATTCCTCTGAGTACGTTTCTCCAATCATTTGAAACATAGGCAACCATAATTTTCTTCTTAGGCACAAGATCTGCACTGATAGTTGAGGAAAAGCACCACTCTTTCTGTTAAAAGGACAGCAAAACAAGAATGATAAAGGTCTACGCAGACCTGACACAAACGTACCCTCTAACAGGTACATCCCGTGGCTGTGGGTACTGGAGGAATCTGGGTGAACAACCTGCAGGAAGCGGATGGGACTCTAGCGTGGTCTCACTAAACAATTCTCCATCACCGCTGCCCGAGCCTGAACGCTGGGCTGGATGGACTGTGTGAGGCTGCAGGGCAACCCTTCAGCTCTCACCTACACTTTACAAAATAGATGCACTTAGTTACAAGTGTACAAAGATCAATTTTTTCATCCAACAGACACCCAAAAGGCATTTCAAAGCCCTGATTTTTTAACTACCACGTAAAGCAAGTATCAGCAATAGCACCACATCTATAATCATCCGAGAATATTGTGCTCGGAAATAATTCTACTCTGAGGAACAAATACTCAAATAGTAAACGTTTCATGAAGTTTTGGAGAGCAAACTGGTGTCCAAGTCTAAGAAAACAGGGACACCCGCTCAAAACCAGTTCCTTGTGAACATGTAAAATTCTCCTGCATAACTATTTTTTCCACACTTCTGCAACACCTTTTTTTTTTTTAACATTTCCCACTAACCTTTTAAGCAATTCAATAAAAACTGAAAATCAGACCCACTGGTATCTATTTAACCTGCAAAAATTGTTGAGGCAGGCTGCAACCCCAATATTTTACTGCTAGGAATAGCTATGGAAGCATTATAAACAGGAAAAACACCCACTTTTTTAAAATAGCTGAGTTTCTTTTTTGGGGTGGTGAGAGAGGGAAATCTCTAATTTGGCAGTAAAACTAGGGAATATGACGACATGTAGCAAAAAACTACTTTCAAGTTGGAAAGGAGAAGTGAAATAGTATTTTGCAAGTAAAAACTAATGGGTTTGTAGAGGAACACAATTTCTGTACCATGATTTACAAATCCTAGGTAAACAAAACAAGAGCAAAGACTTCAACAAAACTAATTTTAAGCATATGAAATCTATTGAAATAATCATCAGAAGTGGTCATAACTTAACTGAAGACATAGTTTCACATACATGAGACACAGCATCTTTTTCCTTTAGTATTTGCTTCAACGTCAGATTTTCCTTTCATTAAGTTTCCAACGGCTTCACAAGAGTGAAATAAATTCTGATTAATATAAAATAATAAACCAGGCACATAACACATTGACATGTTTCACTATCCAATTAATGAATCGCAATTACTCCCTAGTATGTGTGATTACATCGAATAGCTTCAAGTTTTAAACTTGCACAATATTAACCACTCAAAATTACCAGAAACATTCAAGGGAATGAAAAAGAGGCATGAGTGTTATAACCTACTCTATTGGTTCCAGGCACATTTTAGAGGATGACAAAAGGGAAAAATGAGAAAATGTGAGAGCAATAAATGGTTGAACGTTTGGATTTATATGTAATGCAGGGATTTATTTACAATCAAGGATAATCAAAGATTCAAGAGAGCAAAATCCTGTGAAGAATTCAGGACATCACACAGAATTAGAAAGGGAAAGAAGTAGAACATAAGATACAGTTAAAATTTTTACCATTTTAGAAAGGATCAGAATATAAAAGGGAGAGTGACAGTACTGATAAGCAGCTGTAAGTTATACTTCCCATGAAAACACCTGTCAAATAGTAAGTTTTTTGAAAAAAACTCTCTCTATACTTCATCTTTGTAATATCAGAGGTGGCTTAATGAGACTGTGTGCAATGAAGCAGGTGTGAAAGAATTATTCATAAACACTGATAATTTTTTTGAATCTCTCTGTAATTAATCAGCTTCACCAATACATTTCTCCCGATAGCTCTGAAATTTTGTGCATTATGTGAAGAAATTGAAAGGCCTATGACATAGTGTCAGCTGGGCAGCTGTTACAGAAAACCCAAAAATCCCTGGAGTTTATACCCCAGCCCATGCAACTGGCATTTCAAAGAAACCTCTACACAAATATCAGAGGGAGCTCCTTCCTCACAATTATGTTTCTGGTACTGGGACATATGAAGCACTAAAATAACATAAAAAGTGTTCATATCAAAAAAGTTATGACTGCATTTACTTACATGGCTTTGCTAGAAAGCATATATAACTGTTAACATACCATATATTCAAGACCATATGATCATCCTGAAAGAAGTATTAATTTCAGGTTTAAATTAATTAGATCTAGAGTATTAAACTGTTTTGGGTGTTGCTTGTTTTTTTTTAATTAAACACTAAGGCAGAATTTTAACATATATACCCTGATGCTTAACATAAGAGTGAACATTATAAACATCATAACAGGAAACAAAAGCGTTACCTGAATACAACACAAGTCTTTAGAGCTTATTAAAAACATCGTTTTTGCTTTTCTTTTGAATTTCAGATTCTCTTACTTACTGGCTTTTTTACTTGACACAATGTTTTCGGGTGGTCTTGTGGGGGTTTTTGTTGGTTTGTTTGGGTGTTTTGGGTTTTGTTTGTTTGTTTTTTAAATACTACTTTAAAGGACAAGAAGTGTAAAACACTTCTCAACCTCACTTCTGGAATGCACTTACCTGTCTTCAGGGCATCAATTACTAGTGTGCTTAACTTTCATCAGGTGACTTGTGTTCATGAATGGGATGAACATGATGAAATTAAAGCAACTGTATGTTACGTATAATATCTTAAACTTCCATTCAGGTTGAAAGGACTGTTGTAGCAAATCTGTACTTTTGTAGAAAGCCAACCTCAGTGAAGTTGCTCCATACTGTGCAATCACACAGCTAAGGAAGAGAGGGTACTTCTCAGTGCTCTATTGGAGACCTTAGCTGAAATACCAAATAAAATATACGTACTTTAAAAGTCTGTGGGAACAGCTCATTTATAGTAACTTTCTCCTTTGAGAATTCAAAATTCTAGTTTAATACTCTAGTGATAAATAACCTGGAGTTCTTGAAACACCTGTGACTTTAAAAAAAAAAAAAAAAAGGTAATTGTCTTCCTCCCTAGTTTCTCTTAGATGTGGTAATATTTGCAAGTCCATATTTAGGATGGATTGAGTGGGACACTAAAAAAAATTCAACTTCAGCAAGTAGAGAAGCAATCCATTATTATTTCTAACACATTCATCCTTTTCCATCTTTTTTGGCAGCTGACTATTGTTTCCTATACAAAATGTGAATTCTTCATTCCTCACCTTTCAGGCCTTCCACAATTGAGCTCCTACTTCCCTTGGCTCTGTAATCTCCACTCATTTTCCCTTTACGTTGTCCAACACCTTCCCCCTATTTATTTTGCTTTTATTTTATTCCAAATTTACTCCATGGATCACCATCCAACTTTGTTCAGTTGTTCCCCCTCTCTTTAGAAGCACATACCTTACTACTAAGTAGCATCTACTGTATTTTATAAAATTTGGAAAGCAGAAAGTAGGATGTTGAGCAGAAATAGGCAAGCCTGCTTCCAGCTTCTCTAGAACAGAAGCTCCAGCTTTGTGCCTTTACCCCTGAAAAGGTGAGCCGTTTCCACTACGATCGAAGCAGGGAAAGAAAAGCCTGCTCTAGAAGAAGATCCTCTAACTCAGCCGTGCTTGCCTGAGCTGATGTAAGGGGTATTAATGCCCAATATTTCAGTTTACACCTTTTATCTCCGTACACAGGGTATTTTCAAATCTTTACATGCATATGTACACATATACATAGATAATGGGTATTAAACGGTAGAAGATATTTGTGAGCCCTATTACTGAACAAAGTCAGACAACAGGAGACAGAAAATTACATATGAACGTGCTACAAGCTATATTACAGGAAAAAATAGATTTCTGGCATTCACAGAAATTCACATCCTGATATAAAGCAGTGATACGGCCCCTATCCCTCCTCTGGTGATCAGGCTGCCACACAGACTTCTGGCATCCCAGCCTCAGACAGAAACAGATTATGGAAAATGAAAAGACAAAGAGTGTAAGTCTTAAGGGGTAAAAGGTGAAGATAAAAACCAAAAAATAATATTCCCAACTACATTGGAAACTAATTATCAAAATATTTAAAAAATAAAAAGGGAATTGTTTAGTATTATGAAAGAGTTAAAGAGAAGTATTCCTAAGAAAATAACTAAAAGATACTACCATGAAGAAATTTAACATTCAGGAAGCCAAGATTTTAGCAAAAGTTAGCCTAGATGACATTTTTGAATACACCAATGTGTTCAGTCTTATTCAAGAACCACCTAGTAAATACTACCTTCCATTTACTTTTTTTTTTAGCCAAGTTTAATCCACAAGGATCAAACTAGAAACCAGTGGTTAGAAACATGGTTAAACTTACAGTACATTGTAGGACATAATTAAAAATCAACTGAATTAACTATCATTTAAAGTCTACTTCTTTTTACTAGCTAGGGAATAGAAATTTTTATGTGGCCAGATTTTGAAAAGGAACTGCGACAGATTTTAAGTATAAATCCCTTTTGATAGAATTTAAAATTACTTCTATTAGAAATATATTTAAGTATAACGAGATTTATGATGGATGCCTGACACAGCACATGTACGAATACAGAAACCAAGGAGGCCCTTTCCATTCATATAAGACACAAAGTGATATACAATATTGATGTTTGTGCTGGTTTTGTCTGGGATAGAGTTGATTTGCTTCATAGCAGCTGGTATGGGGCTGTGTTTTGGATTTGTGCTGAAAAGAGTGTTGATAATACAGGGCCGTTTTCGTTACTGCTGAGCAGTGCTTACACAGAGTCAAGGCCTTTTCTGCTCCTCACACCACCCCACTAGTGAGTAGGCTGGGAGTGGGCAGGAAGTTGGGAGTGGACACAGCTGGGACAGCTGACCCCAGCTGACTAAGGGGATATTCCATACTAAATGCTGTCATGCTCAACATATAAAGCTGGGGGAAGAAGAGGACATTCAGAGTGATGGTGTTTGTCTTCCCAAGTCACCATTACATGTGATGGAGCCCTGATTTCCTGGAGATGGCTGAGCACCTCCCTGCACATGGGGAGTGGTGCATGAATTCCTTGTTTTGCTTTGTTCATGTGTGCAGCTTTTGCTTTACCTTCATCTCAACCCACAAGTTTTCTCACTTTTCCATTTCTCTCCTCCATCTCACTGAGGGGAGAGTGAAAAAGTGGCTGCATGGTGCTCAGTTGCCATCTGAGCCCACCACAATGTTGCATTATCCTTGTTTGGTTTCAGTTGCAACATTTAATTTACAAAGATCTGCCGTGTGTTATTCCACATTTTTTCTTATAGTTATCTAATAATTATGAAAGGGACTGTACAACTTGCATGATCACCTCCTATGCTGTATTCTTTCTGACAGACAGACACTTCTGGGACTACAGCAACCCATATTCTTAGGGTTTCAAATTTTCCTGCCAGTGGAAGATGGTCAGGTGGTTCTCGAATTCTGCCAAACAACATTGTAGTTGGTAAAGCATGGACTGAGTATACTTACGCTTCTTTGCCTTGTATCTCCTCAGCAGTGGGAACATGTCATATACGTTCCCAGCTTGCAAATACACAATGGACAAATTCCACTTCCTTTTAAGTAACAGAAAGAAAAGGGAAACAAACCTCTAATACCCTCTGCGGTGTTGCAGCTCTCCTTGTCTTTTCCCAGGCAAGAGAAAAGAGTAGTTAAACAGGCACCATATAATATAATGGATTCTTATCCTTAACAAACAATAAATTACTTGCACTTATGCCAAAACAGTTGAGTGCAAACTGAAAAACAAAGACTGAAATGCAACATCAAATTTAGATTCCATAAAAAGATTGAAATACTAAGTATCATACCTTTGTGCAACAAAGGTTTTAAATGGGGGCAGGTGGGGAGAAACACATTAAAACAGTACACAGGCTGTTACTCCATATGTGTTTGCAGGACTATAATAAATGCTTTTAATCTATGAAACATCTGGGACTAAAAATCCAATTTGTACTTTCTCTTTTTTTTTTTTAAAAGATGGAATAGTTTTAAAGTGTATAGCATGGCTTCTACAATATAAATCCGCACAAAACTAACAGCACAGGTCTATCCTTTAGGCTTTTTCTAGGAGTATAAAATATGCAGAATCCTACCAGGCCATATTGCCATGGGCTGTGTTGTCAAGGTGACAGAGTAGCTCCAGGGTTTGAGTGTTGCTTGATGAATCATCAGGGGATTCATGACTGCCTGATTCCAATTCCTTCGGCATCCTCCAAACAGCAGCACATGTCATGACTTTACTGTCTGAAGCTAAGCAACAGAGAATAATGTCAACAGATCATTGTATGGGAGACATATTTTGTATACAGTGCATCAACATTTACACAAATCTTTAAGCAATGCACATCTGCTGTTTAAAATATTTTAAAATATTATACCAAGATCAATTCAAAGAATGAGAATGTGGATACAGACACAGACCTCAAGTTAGCAGTCAAGTTGCCACAAAACTCACAATTAGCACGCAATTAATGCGCTTCTCCCTGTTTAAAGGCAAAATTCGGTGCTCATGAAAACATAACTCGTCAGGAGGCAAGTTTTCCAAGCTCCATTCCCTATATTGATGTTAATGAAAATGACCCACAAGTTACATTGCTTGATTCCTTAACAATAATGATTCAGACATCGTTTTAACGGTTTCATTTATGGGATATCTTCAGTCAAATCTATAGTATTATGTCATATCCTTCACCACCAACAGCTGTTTATTGCAAAATTAAGTTTTCCATTTAAGTACACTCATTCTAGCAAATAAAAACAGCTTCTAAAAGACAAACTGAACTTAAGACGCATGTAGTAAAATATCACAATGAATGATGAACAAGCCAACTGTAGGTTAAGGAGAAAATACCATATGGTCTATGCACATACGGCATCGCCCGCCACCCAGTATAGCACTTTGTAGCAGTGCAGAATGGGAGGAGACCAGAGCAGCACTGCATATGTTCATGTTGTTCCAGACGCTGGTCCAGGGTCCACAGAAGACGAATAGGTCAGTATGATCCACTACAGCAGGAACAAAGAAAGCAGCCACAGTGACATTAGACAAAAGCAAGGGGAGCAACTACCTGCCGGAGGAGGTGTCAAACGAGAAGCCCGGAGGGTAAGCAGCAATGAACAACGTTTTCTGTTCTGAGGTCATTTTGCATGCCTCTTTCTCACAGTTCTGTCTCCAAGTACATTTTAGCTGATTTAGTGCAGAGCGCCTGATTACAGAGCCATGAGCAGACGTGACCAACTTACATCAGTGGAAAGGACAACAGGAACAAGTGTAATGAGAATGTTTTCAACAGGAGGGGCAGTAACTCTGAATAAGGCCTTCTTAGGCTAAAATGTCATTTACGGCGGGGAAGAAGTCTACTATAAAGGTTATCAATCTGGATATTTTATATGCAATAAATGCACCCAAACAACAGAGACCAAGACAAAAAACAATTGACATGTAGTGATCTGTAGTAAATAAGCCTAAGAATGCAGACAGGTTTAAAAAGTAGACATATAAAGTAAAAACCATAGGTATTTAGGTCAAACCAGTAAGACAAACAGGCTATTTCCTTGAGAAGGAAACAGGGGTAGGAGGATGACTTGGAATTCAAACACTGACTTCAGATCACACAAACAAAAGGTATTTGGTAGATTGTACTAAATATATGTATGATGCATTTAACTGTTTTACAGTAATTGGGTATATACAAGTTGAATACAGTATCATAAGGCCCTATATCTAAAGATGATGGATAATCCCTTATTTATTAACACTTAATTGAACTTCTACTAACTGTAGAGCATGCTAACTAAAAAGCTACTTCTAAATCATTTGAGGCAAATCCTTTACTCTAAACCCATGTGCCACTGAACGAAGAGGAGGAGGAAGCAGCAGCAGATGGCTACCTTTCTTTAGCAAAGGGCAAATAAACGCACAGCAAGCTTTGTACGCCACACAAATAATAAATAACCTACACTGAAAGTGCAGTATAGTTCAAGAAGGTGAGATTTATTGAATGTTTTGCCTCGATACTCAATATGTGACAGAACATTAAAGAACACCACGGAGAAGTTTCTAGTAGATTATAATTACTGAAAGGTCTGTACCATGCATATAAAAGTGTTACCTTTCCAGCTATCATCAAGATCTATGCAGAGACCCACCACAGCAAATCATAGGAAACAAACTACATGTTTCTCAAGCCATCTTTCTTCTCAGCACAGCACCGCAAGTCTTAAAGAGAGCCTTGAAATGTCAGTTTAACTTCTTAAAACTGGAACAGTTTGAAATTATGATATTGTGTTCCTATGAATATTTAAAAAGGTTTAGTTTCTTGCACAACCAGATTTTCAGACTGAAAACCCTAGAAAAAAACCAAAACAAACACTGGTTTGAAGGCAGAGAGAGGCCGAAGAAAATTTTACGCACACACACACACATATATATTTATATATATCTATATATAAAAATCCATCTGACACTTGTTGTGACCCAGGCTCCTGTAACACTTCCGCATTCTGAAAATTTTCAAAAGCCACCAATGAAATTAATCTGCTTGAATTTTTAATGTGTATAGATTTCATATTTGTTTTCAAATTATTCGTACAGATGCTGCTAAGAAGCAACATTGACATGTACCTTAATACTCCACGCAGAAGAGATTTGCTCAAGTAGTGAAAACAAGTTTATCAGATTTCCACAGTTTACAGACCTATCTATGTCATTCCTTGGAGCCCAGCATACAGTGTCCTCTCTGGAAAGCTGTTCAGCTGCTCCAGTGATATGATGTGTATCAGATGCCATTTGACCTTCCAGAACATAAGCTTATCTTTTTGAAATGTAATTTGACCACAGCAGATTTCTGTATTAATGGCTGTTATTATGTAGTTTGTTAGGCAATTATTTTTAGTATTAAGTCTTTATCATTAAAAAAAACTGCTCCAGGTCTTGGATATTAAGCATATCTATTTAAAATACAATTCTAAAATTAAGGATACCTATCAATCTTACTAGGGATCCCAACAGCACAGTAATCATTCATTCATTCTCAAACAGTGGAATTAGTTGTTATTTTATTCTGCCCATGTTTACAGAAATAGAAATAAAAAATATCTACTTTTAATTAACGTTAAGAAAGGCTCAGTGAGGTAGCTGTCACTTCTTTTTGCTATAAACAGAAAAATTTTACTTCCTTCTTACGACTACATTAATTATATTTTGGTACTTACTAAAAGTTTCTTCTCACGTTACCATTGTATACATATAAAATAAGCTTACTGCCTCCACTTCCTCTTACAACATAGATATTCCTGTAACAGTAAAAGGGGCTGAAGTACAGATTGGCACAGAACTTCAAATGCAGAATTTTGTGCCACTGCATGCCTGTTTCACTTCATCAGGGCTTGTGGCAAGGGATAAAATTCACTGTGTGTCAGAAAGGGATAACACTAAAAGGCAACACGCACAAAACTCCTCCACACTGAGTACAGACATTATCCTCTGCTTTCAGCTGGGTTTGAGGATGCTCATGGAAAGAGACAGCTTTCCAACCACTGCACGACCATCCATCATGAACAACTACGCGTCTCGCAAATCTTCAGATACCAATTTCAAACTTTGGACAAATTTGGGAATTCGATATGTGGCTGAAATCTGTGGAACAGTGACTTATTCAAAGCATTGCTAATTTCTCCTTACACTTTTAATGTATTTATCTATGATTTTGACATTTTATTCATTCCCAGATGCATGAAACCAAAATGGAGTTGCCACGGCCTCCCACAGAAGTAATTTTAGATAGGGCTGGCCTTAAGGAAGGCTTAATTTCCTTTTATATAAGGAACTTTTAATTTAAAAGATAGTATTTTCTCACTGGTAAAAGAGAGCGCAAATGCTAGTGCTGAATGAAAGTGTCATTCTGTTATGACAGATGAAGTGGAGCTTTTTTATGGGTCGCAATTCCTCTTAGTCAAATAACAACTAGCAACAAATCTACAGGAATCCACAGACACAAGGTAACCCTCATTGCATAGAAATCCAAGTCCCACAACAAGCTTCTCATGGCTGTATGACAAGCTTGCTATCAGTATATAGTATTTGTGGAATTACCCGGATAGCCTTATTTCCTAAGGGATCATGTTAAAATTTAAAACTCCAGTATTACTATGTAATTTCACTACCACCTCTGTAGTACTACTGCTGACACAGGATACCTACAGGCAAAGAGAAACTCCAGATTTTCCCTTCTTTTACTATCTTCACATCACCATACGTAATGGCAATGACAATGGTTTTATCTGCCACCTCTCATTATGTCTGAAAGATGTCGAGACCAGTATGAATATAAGATTTAAGTGACAAAGCCAGTTTTTCTGTAAAAGAAAGAAAAACAAGCAAAACACAGTGTCTAAGTCATGCTTCCATGCCTTCCTTAAAGCTATTTACAAAGGTGGAAACCACTTTTCCATCCCTATCTGACACTGAAACCAGATTTTTTATTTATGTCTCAGTACCAATGTGGAAGAGAACGGACAGGTTAAGCTAGTCTCTGTTGTGGTCTTATCACTGCATGTATTAAGAAAAAATGTTACTGGGTTTAACTAAGCACTACTGAACCTGTCTTGAGAACGTGAAAGTTACACTTTTGTAGATAACAACTAAAAAGTTTGCAGGAGGGAGTTTCACTGTATTCGTAAAGCACTGTTCACAGAAAATGATCCAGGAATGAGACAATGAACTAAATCTGTAATCTTTGTCACATTTGTTCCTCTTCATTCAAGAGAAATCCCTCGCCTACTTCCTCATGCACCTTCAGTGTACCTTTGCTAGATATACCTAAGGATGGAGCTAGCTGTACTGCTCCAACAGCAACAACCCCCTGTTAAGCACTGTTTCCCCACGTTCATCAAGACTATTCCCTGGGCAGAGGATACCATATGCTAGCATAACTGTACACAGCTTCAACTATGTGGTTGCATTGAAATGATCCCGGCCTACAAACAAGCAAACCAGAATTCAAGGAACAAGCAAATAATCCCACATTTTTGACAGCTCCGACTTACGAAGCAACTACACGTGATGCTGGCAGCAATGAGGGTGCAGTAATCAAACACAGGAAACAAACCTAGGTGAGTTCAGCCAAAGCCTAAGAGAGATAACCATGGCTACAGAGCACGAGGCCGTCTTTAGATGCCTACTTTACAAGTCGAGCAAGTGCAAAAACTCTCCGCATGCAGAGTGTGCAATTTGCAAAGGGTCACAACTTGGTCAAATCGATACCAATTTTCACTGCAGCACTCAAAAGGACTTCTCGATGAGGGCTATTTCCATGACAATTTTCAGCTTTCCACTACCAACTGTTCCAACACAGAAAGAAAAAGAAAAAAAGTTGTAGACAGGTGAAGCATCCCGTTTATCGTTCCCCAAACACTGTTACACTCGGAGAGTTGCTCCAACTTCAACTTATACTAGAGAAAGAAATAAGCCTGAAAAAAAAAAAATATCTGCTTGAAAGGCAAACACAACAGGAAGTTATTAATGAAAGTTTGAAAATAAACACGTATGTAATGTTAACTACAAGTACTCATTACTCCTTTATAGAGTGATGCCACAGACAACAGACCAATTCACTCCAGTGCTGCTGCTCGAACACAGTAGCCAGTAGACATTACTTAACAACTACAGCATCATTTCGGGACTAGATGCAAAAAGAAAAATGTGGATGTAAGAACACAGACTGCTAAATTCCAGATGCAATCCATGTGCTGAGGACACTGAAGGTTGTTCCTGCCCTTCTGCAAAATTACAATTTTTTATGAAATTGCAGATTTTTAAGCTAGAAAGGACTGTCTATACATTCCACACAACATTGATTGCACTTCAGCAATTCCTCCAGTTAGACTTACATAACGAAATAAGTGAGCTCTGTCACATCTCCAGATTTAGACAGAAGAATCTAAAATTTTAAAGTCGTTCAGAATGATTATAAAGATTCCTTCAGCAAATGCCACAAACCATAAAACGACAAAGAATTCAATTGAGTATCACGTTATAAAAATCTGTTTATACAGACCACTTAAAAGACACAGTTTATTCTCCTTAATAAACAACAGCTTTAAAAAGGACGTAACAAGCAAGCCCAGTAAACACACTAAGAAACCAATTGATATCTTGACAACTGATGCAATAAGTCAGAAAAGATGCAGGAAAGACGCAGTCTAGTTTGTCACTGTAGACTACGTGTTCTCGCTTAGACTTCTGTTTGGGTTTATATTACCAACAACAAAAAGCCCTACTTGTGTTGGAGCTGTAAGTGATTTTCCAATTGAAAACAACCCAGTAATTTCATTGTTTTCTCACAGTGAATCCCTTTACTGACATTCTCCCTCCTCAAATATGTTTTTTTGTACAGAAGCTAGAGAAAGGAACCATGCTACTTAAAAGTTTGATGATTTGAGTTTTAACCAAAAAAAAAAAAAAGGGAAAAACCCACCTGAAACTACTCTAGAGACACTTTTATCAGTCAGATATTACTGAAACAAATATGAACTAGGACAACAAAAAGAATAGTTGGACTATAAAAAACAAGGCCTCATCGGAAGTGTGGATGCTAGTCAATACTCTGCAGTTTCAGCAAAGAAGAGGTCCGAGTACATGCAGAAATCCACCAGCTCCATTTGCGTTCTTCTTTTGGGAGTGGATTGAGGAACATCCAGAAGCTGATAAAAGTCAGTAAATCATATCACTAATCCATCTTTTGCCTGCCACCAGTTCACCCATTGGATTCATTTCTCCAAAAGGGAAGTTAGTATCTTTTACAGGCAGTAAACAGAAACATTATAAAACATAAAGGAGAAAATTATTTGAAGTGATTAAAAACACTCTTACTTGAAAACAAAGTTTAAAACAGGGTTTTAAGAAGTTAATCCCCCTTTTAAGCCACGTGTTAAGTAGATGTTGCCATAACATAAAGGGAAAAGTGTAAGAATAGCGTTAAATGGACATATGACAAACACTACCACCCGCCCCTCCCACCCTGGATCCAACAGACTCAATTGGATTTTTATCCCAATTATACAGGTCCACATCAGCCAACATTACAGCTCACTGCTGTTCAATCACCTACCTTTCATTCTCCTGGCGCCACTCGCTAAATAAAACCTACCACGTCACTGAAGTACGCTCTGACATGGCACTGCAGCCTCGACATGTCAGACGCCTACAGCTCCCACCCAAAGCAGACCAGAACCAGCTCTGCTCAGTCCTCCCCAATTATAACATGTTATAAAGCATTTTAATCTTTGCATTCAATCATTCTTTGTGGTCTTTCCTGAAGACAGACATGATGTATCACGCTTCATTGTTTTTCCTTCTCCCAAAACTCAAGCCCGTTATTGCTACTCTCCTGATCTCTTTTTGAATAAATTCAAAACCTATTTTATATGTATGTAAGTCAGTGCTTTAAAGTTAATTTTCTATAATCAACAGCTATACACATCAGATGGTAGTATCCACAGGAAAAATGTTTTCATTTTATTTTCTGCTGCCATTCTACTTCATTCCCCTGTGTTTAACCTTGAAACCCGAATGACAATGCTTCCTACATCCCTGCCTGCAGACATGCACACCGAAGCTGGAGGAGCTGAAGTATCGGTGCCTGACAGGGTTTGCTCTTTGATCAGCTCAGGTGGTGCAAAGCCAGCTGGCTGCAGTTATTCCGTTGCCCGGGGAACAACAACTGAAGTGTATACTTCCCAGATCTGCACGGGAGGCCCTTCTGCAGCACTGCCACAGCAGCTCTCGCTGCGCGCGGCTCGAGTGGGGGAGCTGCTATAGCTACAGCCCAGCTGGTGCCCATTAATGCTCTCGGTGTGACAGGAACAAGCAGGCAGTGTTCAGAAGCCCCCTTCTTGCCATCGACAAACAGTTATCACTCTTCCTTATTAATGGATGTAAACATCCTTCTCCTAGTTTAATCAAATGAAGAAATCAAAACCAAATTATTCAAGTACGCATCTTTTTTTCCAAACGCATAACCTTGTAGCCTTTTTATCCAATTCGCAAAAAGATAAACCCTGTTCTATTTATTCAACAACATGTCCTTCACACGCAAAAGAAGAGAGGGGAAAAACAACACACTGTTCTTATTCTGGGTTAAGAATTTCATCTTTTGTGCTAAAAGCCTGTGTAGTCTTTCATTCTACGTTTTTCTGAAATGCATGGGGTGAGAGATATGTAGGAGCTGCAGGCAGTATAATTTTTCTTTCCATCGCTTAGATGCACCCTTTAGCTACCAACTTGACTTTTGAAAAATATAAACACAGAAACAGGGCAGAAACATAACACAGTAGCTCACTGTATACTAACAGAAATGTGTCTGCAAGTGGAGCTAAAAGTGGAAATAATTAGTAGAAAAACAGTAACATGCAACAATCCAGCCATACTCGTACACAGGACATCTTCCATAATTAGCTGTTGTCTCATTACTCCCAACATGTGGAAAGCACGGTACAAACAGGAGCCTTCTTGTTAGCATGCAGCTCAGAGGTGACCATAAATTCATGTTTACTGCACACCAATACAACATAGACAGCTCGGGTCTCTAGACAACAGGCTCCGACATTTCCATTGTACACACAGGTGTCTAAGGAGGTTCTAAAAACCTCACACGCTGAACGGTAACAGAGAGAACGATCCAAGAGTGTGTGAAGGAGTGGGGTATGACGTGGAGAGACAGGTAAAACCATCATCAACGGGAGACAACCCAAAGAAAGCAGGCAGTCAGCAGGCTGAAAAATTGGGGAAGGCATTAAATTGCACTTCTTTATAGTCTGATGTTTCTTATGCTATCCAGAGATGATTTGAGACAATGTTCTAGCACATACCTTTTTTGGGGGGGGATGGGAGGGAGGTATGCTCTGTAGATATATATCTATTTGAGGGAGCTCAAAATTTACTGACTGCATTTCTGGGACTCTGCCAGATAACGACAGCTCAGGTGAAGAACTACAGCCACTGCTATATTGATGGGCTGAACTTTGCTCTTCAGGCAGACTCTGGCTGCAACGCTGCAAAAGCTTCTTAGCAGCACAACAGGCATGCTTGCTTTCTGACACTTCACATGACCAGATCTCATAAGTCACAGCAATGACTTACGGCTCGTTTGATACCTCAGATATATCTCTCTGGGTATCTTAACAGAGCAGGAAAGAATGGAGAAGCTAGCACTACCTACAGCTTTTGTTTGTGATAATCTTCCTGCTACTGTTAACCACCAACCCACCTAACCACCACGGTGGGAGCCATACGTGAAGCAAGGTATCAGCTAGCCGTCTGTAAGAGCACTCTGAGATTTAACCCTGTGCTGAGGAGAGCAGCACAATACACCGATAAAACCCAATGAACCATATTTATTTACATGCTGGCTTCCATCATCACTAAGGCGAATGAAGCTGAACACCACTATCAGCATTGATACTTTTACACATAAAAAGGGCAAAGAGAAAGCAGAAGTCTCATGGAGACATTCACTTCCATCACCAGCAAAGCCACAGCAGCTGTCTGTTAAGTAGGGATAGATGACAGCAATGCATTGGAAGTTCCCACTTGATGTTTCATGAGATATTAGAACACTACACTCCTTAACAAGTTAATGGGAACCATGAACCACTTATCCCCCGATTGAATCAGGCCCTCACTAGACAGTTGCACATTCAATATTCCATTTGAATAACGTTTAGCATTCCCATTCTGCTCCATAGGAGTTCCAAAGACAAATATAATGACTTGATAATTCCAGGAAATCTACTTCAAACAGGACAAATGTCACTACATCCAACACAAGCAGTTTATGTGGCTGCCCCACGTTCGCTGGAACAAGTTCTAACCACTAGCTTGGCTTGACAAGGTAGCTTCACTACCCCTTATTCCACACTTGCGCAGTGACCACTTAGTACTTTCCTTCAGTAGAAGCCCAGATGTGCAGCCACTACTGACACAAACTTTTCTTCCAGCAAGGACTTGTAATTCAGAGCTTCCATCTTAGAGTCATAACCTGCTTATATCTTTACATTATCTGGCCAATTTAAGTAGCTAACTTTCAGGTGTGCTCACACATCAAGCACAAGTAGTTAATGGAAGAAGAAAATTATAAATAATTAGTCAAGGAAAGTGATCCTTCCCCTCTACTCCCCACTGGGCAAACCAGGTATGGATTGCTGCACACAGTTCTGGGCTCCCCAGTACAAGAGAAACATGGACATGCTGGAACAAGTGCAGGTAAGGACCACAGAGATGACAATGGCATTGGAGCCTCAATTGGAGAAGGCACAAGGTGAATCTTATTAATGTGAACAAATAATGTTGTTGGGAAATAAAGACAACTGAGTCAAACTCTCACAGTAACGCCCTGTGATGGGGTAAGAGGCAACAGGCACAGACTGAAATAAAGAAAATTCCACCTAAGCATAAGAAAAATTGTAAAGAAAAACCACCAAGATATAAGGCCCTGAAAAACATGGTCTGATATCATTGCTGTTTCTGCTTCATGTAAGAGGTTGAACACTAGTTCAACATCCCCTACAACCCGGATTATCCTATGATTCTTAAACAGTGAAGAATTGGTGTTAGTCCACTAGACAGCACATGCACCCACAACAGACATTGTAATACTCTGCTGAGCAGCAACGTAGTCTTCACAATGCCAGAAAAGGCACATGAACGTTAACCTCCGATTCTCATTCCCTCTAGCTATTTGTCACTCCAGTAGCTACAGTAGCAGAAACATCTGCAGTGGTTCTTAAGTTTTGTGTCTAATGGTCAGAAACGTTGATGAACATAATAATTTTCCTTTAAAAAAAAAAGAAAAAACAATTTAAGAGAATTAAGTTTGTAAACTATCACCTAAAAATTAGGACAAAAAACTTGAATCCTAATAGTCTTTAAAGCATTGTAATGTTTTCACATAAGCACTATAGCAAATAGAATACACTACAGGTTTAGTGTTATCAGGTGACTACATCCAAACTCTAGATTTACTACTTTATCAAAAAATTATCAATTGGCTAAATATCTAAGACATGGCCCTCCAGCTTTCCAAGAAAGACGGAAAACAGGAAAGTTAAAGCAGTTTATATTTTCATTGTAGAAAGAAGGCCACAGAAAATGCAAAAAATCTGAAGTCACAGAACATCTTAACATTTACTGGAACTTGCACAGTATACTTAGTTTCATTTGCATGATTTGGGAATAACTCTGAAGTCTAATACAAACCGGAGAAAAGCAAGCTTCTAAATTTCACTTATTAATTAAGCTAGTTGGACAGAAACATCTAAACACATACTGGAAAGATTATGTGTATCTGCAAAATGTTATTTACTGCAAAAATAGACTGACTGGAGATGAAGAAAATACATTTTATTACAGTTTATTATTCTAGATGTTCAATATTTGAAAATTGAGTTAATAAACTATTTGAAATTAGAGAAGGAAAACTTTTTCTTGTGAGGAATCATCCAACCCACTGAATGATTTCTGCTCTATAGGCCATGTCCCTGAGGAGAAAATGGGAAAAGTATAATTAGTAAAAGTCCCCACGAGATGGCTTGCAAAGGACCAGGATGCTGCCAATATTGCATACAGATACAAGATTCCTCTCAACACCAGTCATACACAGACCAGCTAAATAAGACACCTCAACCTGGTTTGAGCATATGATCAGTATTACATGGAACATGCAAGGCAGTAAATCCCACTGTTCTTTGAACTTAAAAGAGCCAAGAACTTAACGTGCTGAACAGCCACCACAACATCTCTATAACAAATACTTAACACACAATTCTGTCTTAACATACAGTAATCTGATCTGTTCTTATCTCAACCCTTTGGAGTCCCATCTGGGGCACAAAAACAACTGTCACAGTTCAACTGCAGATAGCAATAAAAATACTACATGGCTGCTCACACAACTCCACCCTTCCTCCAGTGGAGCAGGAGAATCAG
>NW_010235655.1:0-3285 GCF_000690775.1 Eurypyga helias
CCCTGCACTCCTGTCCCGCTGCCCACCGTGCAATGCTCCCATGCAGCCAGCCCCCCCGTCAGGGACTGCGCATGGGTGCCAGCCCCTCACGGCACCACCGGCACGGGCTCACCACTCCAACGCACTCAGCAAACAGAGCCTGGGCAGCTTCAGGCCGAGCCGCCCCACAGGCCAGAGCAAGGCTGCGCAGAGCTGCAGCGGCTCAAGCAGAGCTGCCTGCTCCCTGGGGAAGGATGGGCTCAGCACTGTTTTCCCACCGCAGCCCCGAAGTCCCACCAACTCTGCCCAGCCACATGCAGGTAAAGCAGGGTGCATCTCCCAGCACCCTCCCATGAGCTCATGCTGCCACCCTGGACAGGAGCACTGAGGCTGCCCAGACAGACAGCAGGACAGCAGCACGGCTGGAAAACCCTAAAAGCCATCAGCTCACAGAGCTGCAGTCCCCCCCACCGCTGATGGAGCAGCAAGGACTGCAGCAGTACACCAGCACTTTCCCGTGCCTCCTACCAATGAGGGAGGTTACAGCTAACTTTAAAAGCTCTCGCAACATCTGCACACCAAAGAGGCAGAGCTCTGCAGCACCTCTGGAAGCCCTTCAGAAACACAGCAGCCATGTATTCAGTCTCGGCCACGTATTGTTTCAGCATTTTTATATAAAATGCTACATTAAAACATCTGCCTTGTTCCTAGAAAACAATTAGAAGAGAATAAATCAGGGACAAAAAAATTACTGATCTTTCCCAAATCAACAGCTATGTAAAATATTTCCCCCAAGGAAAGAGAATTTACCACAACTTCGATCACAGCAAGATCACTGTTGTCCTTTTTTTGTCTTTAAGACAATATTTGGCATTTAACACCCTCAAATACATCAGATTCGTTCCCTTTTCCCTTCCAAACACACTCCCTTGCAAGTCTTAGCCGGGTCCCCCTGACGTGGTCTTGCAATCCCGTGGCCATCAACCACTGTAAATCCTCAGCCAGAGGGCTGCACTCGCAACCAACCAACCAACTCCACAGCACAGAGAAGCCCCCAAAAATCCTGCCAATCCTCACCACACACTCACCTTCAGCATTCGACTCCCTCTGGAGAAGACTGCACAGACAGGCACACGCAGCCACTGGAGACACCCCCATGCAACGCCTGCCATTGCTTGGCCCCACCACCAGTGCACATTGTACCGTCACTTTGGGCTGTGCCTGTGCCCACCACCGCCATCCCGTCTGCAGGAAGGAAAAGCCCACTCCCACAGGAGGGCATGGGCTTGGAAACCTGCTGTCATCTGGGAAGCCTCACAAGAGCCACTTTCCTACCTCCTGACTTTCTGCAAGGGAGACACATGGCTTCCCAGTCTCCCTGGAGACCCAGGATTCCTGAGCTCCAGCTCCCCAGGCCGCTGGACCGGGCAGGGGGACACACGAATAAACAACCAGGGGCATTCGGCCGGTGGCTGCAGCAGAGCCCGGCGCTCAAGAGGCTCCTGGAGGGGCTGGATCAGCACTGACAGATCAAACCCTGCAGCCACTCCGGCCGCGACCCAGGGTGTCCCACACCTCGACCCCAGTAGGCTTCTGCTCATCAGCTGGAGCAGCCTCCGTGGTGTCCTGTTGCAACACCGGAGACTGACAGGAATTCCCATGACAGCCCTCAGCTGGCCCGGGGACACACCACGGGTCTGGGACCCCTCCCTGGGGGGTACAGGAGCAGCCGCCTCACCAAGCACACGCTTGCTGCAGGGGTCCCATGGGACAGACAACAGCCAGCGTGTGGCAAGGCCACACCAAGCCCACGTGCCTGCCAACACCCTCCTCAGTCCCACAGAGCTGCCACTCCCACTGGTGCAAGTTCTGGGATAAACCCCCACACACCCTGTGAACCCTGATCCAGGACAAGCCCAGGCTCCCACCGCCCCAACGCATCGCTGCTCCCACCACCGCTGACTCAGGTCCTCCCAGGACCACCAGCCTCCCCCCAGAGCACCTTCCCTGCCGCACACAGCCAGCATTTGAAGAAATACATTAAAATTAAGAAGAAAGCGTGTCTTGCCGGCCAGGAAGAGGGAAACCAGACAGCCACTGCTCACACACCAGTGTCTGGGCCACGGCCGGGACAGCTGGCCAGGACTGCGCTGCAGGGAACGGAGCCAGAGGTACAGAGAAAGCCCCAAGGAGAGGAGCTCAGCTGCAAACCCACAGGTTGCCCTGCACAGCAGAGCTGTTTCCTACCCCACTGTGCCCCCAGCGCCAGAGCAAAGCCCCCGGTCATCTCTCGCCCTGCCAGGCTGGGAGAGGGAGGACGTGGCCCTGGGCACACAGAAGTCCCCCTGCCTTGAGGCTTCGTGTGGACCATCACATGGACCAAAGGGACAGGCAGCTGCAGGCATCCCCCCGCCGCCCTAACAGCGCGCAGGGCGAAAGCCAAAGCTGGAAGGAAAAGCACTGCTCACCCCCACTGCTAGCCAGGGCTCCTGGCTGGGACCGCAGCAGCTCCACACGGAGAACATCCAGGAGCGGGGCAGGGGGACTCCTGCACAGCAGTACTTGGCTGGGCTTCCCTTAATGCAACTGGTGTAACTGGGGCCAGGTGGGCCGGCCAGTGCTGAGCACCGCTGATGGTCCACCTGGGGTGAAAGCCCAGCCTGAGCGGCTTTTTCTCTCCTGGGACAGTTGCCCCCTGCCCAGCCATGTGGGAGGGGGGCAGCCCTCCCCCATGCTGGGAGCGACGTGGATAAAGCACCACTCCCTGCAACCCTGTGGCAGCTCTCAGTAATGATGGGGGATTACTCCGTTTGTCCCCATCCGAGTCACTCCATCGTCTGGCGAGCCAAAAAGCTCTGCTCCAGCGCTGCCATGGAACACGCCGGGGCACAGCTCTCTGCCGAAATGGGGCTGCCCACATGGAGGTGCCTTTGCTTCCCTGCACTTCCCTCCCTGCCTCCTCGCTGCCCTTCCGAGGCAAGCGGCTCTGGCGTGCCGACTCCTGTGGGATCTTCGGTGGGGTTCTGCTGGCCCGGCCCATTGCACGCTCCGTGGCGGAGAACCCGGCGGCATCCCCGTGCGGGGCACCGGCTCCTACCTGCAGCACGGAGAGGCTGGTCTGCCCGGAGAGGCTGAGCTTCTCCTGCTCGGAGGGGTAGGCGTTGAAGCGGTGCTCGTACAGCCAGTCCCGGAGGATCTTCACAGACTCCTTGGGCAGATTGCCCCTTCTCTTCCTCTTGCTGGGCTGCGAGGGGTCGGGGGACGTGGTGCTGTCGTCCTCCCCGAGGTCGCTCTCCGACATGGTGG
>NW_010235656.1:0-5238 GCF_000690775.1 Eurypyga helias
TGTGTGTTTGTCCCATGTGACTGCTCTCCTGCCTGGTATCTGCTTTTTACTTGGGTTTTTTTGATAGTTACAGTGTCAGAGTTGCCTGTATTTAGTTCTTGCAGTGTTCTCTTATCAATCCATCCACTTTCACTCTCCAGGTAGTCATCTTCATGTTGTCCAGTTGCAATTCTGGCTGTGTGTTGAGGACACTCATCGCCTCAGCTGACATCTGTCTTGCAACAGTAGATTTCAGAATTGAAGTAGGACTTTTGTAAAATCCGGTGGTATGCGGAGAGAAGCAACAACAAAATGTGCATTTCTACAGCCGTTTGGGGGAGTTTGTGGAGCGTTGTCTTTCAGGGAAGGATAAAATACTCCACTCCTGCACACGAGTTAGTAAGGGTGGGCTTTTGTTTGCCTTTTAACATGTATGGTTTTGTACCTAATAGGTGCAGAAATCTATTAAGTAAAACACCACTTGTTGTATTTAAAATATTTGTTGGCTGGGACCATCCCTGAGTGAAGATGTAAGAGTAACTTCTACTGTACTGATAAACAGTTTACTGACCTTATCCTAGAAATACCTGTGAATACGGGGTGGACCACTGGGTCTAAATGTTAAAATTGGTATGCTCAGGATGGAATTGAGCAGCTTTTAAAAACTACTTCAGCTGCCTTTAAGCCTTGACTGAAAGAAATATGCAAGACCCTATTTTTTCTTTTCTAAGCTCTCCCTGAGCTGCTTTGTAAACTGGAAGAAGACAGTCATTAGCACCTTGTGAAAAGCCTCTGAGCTTTAGCAAAATGAGAGGTGAATGCCAGGGCAGTGTTACCTGTCCTCTGAACTTAGAGTCAGTCAAGATTTCTGAAAAAATCTTGTAGTACTGGATGATTACAAAAGGCTATTTTCTTAGTTCCTTTTTTTTAACCATGTGCTTGTTTTGATGTAGGAGGTAGATGACAGTAGTATGATATGAAGCCTTCTGTACCTCAGCCACTGGTGGTTCCTTGGGCTGCATTGTCAAGGCTAAAAATCAACATTTTGGAGCTGTGAGGTGTTCCTCTGCTCTCTGCTTTGTGCAGGAGGGTTGGCTGTGTGTGCCCTTCCTAGAGCTGGCAGCATAAATTGGCACGTTGACACTTTACAGACTGGCAACCCTAAACCTGTTTTCAGGCCCTATTAGACCTCTTGCCGGGCTGCTTTAATCAGTGTCTGATACTTCTGAGGCTGCGTGTTTAGTTTATGGGTTTTGGTTTGTATTCTGAAACAGAAATAGTACTAAAACAGATTCCTGAGGCAAGATGAAAGTTAAAGGTTTGGAATCAAGAGTTTATCAGTATGTTTGTGGCTTGCGTTTGTTTCAGTATGTTCTTAGCAGCAGAAAACACTTTTAGTTGCTTTACAGCATGCTGAGAATACTGGTTTTGGTGTGTTGGTCAGTCTTTGAATTGAGTTGATAAAAATTCCCTTTACGTAAAGGACCTTTTGATCCAAGGCTGAATTCCTCAATACTATTTTCTTGCTTTTCTCTCCAGGTATGTTGTTATTTTGCAGATAAAATACTGATAGTTTACATGGCACGGTAAAGCGTTAATTTTGTTACTCAAAATCTTTCCTGGTTTTTACATTTTTGCTTCTGTTCTTACCATTACCACCCTCCCAAAAGTATCTTGCAGCTTAGTTTTGGCTAGCTCCTTCCTGACCAGAAGGTCTAACACACACAGATGAAACCACGTTTAGATTTGTAGTGCTCTGTGGATTAAATCACAAATTACTCTTGTTTATATGTATGTTATGTTTATGGTCTGGTACCTTTTCCTTCTTTCAGTAGGAGAACTTGTGACATTTAGGATGCTTTTACTAGAACGGGTGGAAGATGTCAGCACTCTGCTTGGATGTGCCTTTGAAGGGAAGTTTCTTCCGTGTCCTCAGCTTTTGTGTTTGTGATTTACAAGCATGATTTAAGCAGAATGAATCTGTTGTCTTACTCCTGTAAATGACACCAGACTCACTCTCTTGCAGATGGTATCAGCTATAGTGGAGTAGCTAAGGATGAACTCAGCTTAGAAAGTGAGTTGTGCTTCCCCTTCGATGTGGTCCAGCACTTTTTCTGCTGGATGTGATCAACAAGGAAGAAGGCAGAGGGGCAGGGAATATTTGAGTTATAAGTTGTTGGTAACAGGGTGTTATCTACTGTAACTGAAAAAGCAGAAAGTGTTTTTGGGTTGAGAAGGATAAGGAGGTTCTGACTTAGTTCAGGCTTGAATATGGATTTGACTGTGATGATATCAAAGAAAGAGGATGAGTTTTAATTTGGTGGTGTCAAATGAATTTCTGCATGTGATTCTGTGATTCATAGAATCATCACAGAATGGTTTGGGTTGGAAGAGACCTTAAAGACGATCCAGTTCCAACCCCCTGCCATGGGCAGGGACACCATCCACTAGACCAGGTTGTTCCAAGCCTCATCCAGCCTGGCCTTGGACACTTCCAGGGATGGGGCATCCACAGCTTCTCTGGGCAACCTGTGGTAGTGTCTCCCCACCCTATCCAGGAGGAATTTCTTCCTGATGTCCAATCTCAATCTCCCTCTTCCAGTTTAAACCTGTTACCCCTTGTCCTGTCACTCCCTGCCCTTGGAAAAAGTCCCCCCAGCTTCCTTGTAGCCCCCCAGGCACTGGAAGGTGCTCTGAGGTCTCCCTGGAGCCTTCTCCAGGCTGGACCCAGGGCCTGTTGTGTGAGAGAGGGAGATGCTCTCCAGGAAAGAGCAATACTGAAGGCAAAAAGACCTTGGGCAGAGCTGCTTTTTGCTCTGAGAGGAGCGTGACAAGAATCTGGAAGAGCTGACGCTCCCTAAGTTAGTAAGCAGAAAGACTAAATGCAAGAAAAATACATGAAACAGCAAGAAATTAAAATAAGAAGCACGAGAGAAGCTTTCTCTCAGTGGTATCTGTAAGGTTGAAAAAAGTGAAGGATAAGGTAGTGGGTTTGAGTGTTGGCCAGTGAAAAGATCAGTGGTGTGGCTCGATCTGTTTGAGTGGGTTGCAAGTAGCTGGAGCTACACTAGAGTGAGCCCGGTGTGGAACTAGAGAGGAGAAGCTCCAGAGAGTGTCAGTGTTGAAATAGCATGGTTATTGAGTGCTGGGATGGAGGGCGTGGGGTCCTAGGCAGTGATATTTTAGATGAAAGAAATTAAATTCAGGCTCATTTTCAAGGGGCAGGGAGGAAACCTTTAGGGTAAAATAACTGAAGGAAAAAGTGAAATCTGGGGGTGAAAGTGTAGGGATACCTGGAGTTGGGGTGGAGTAGACAGGAAAAGGAAGTGAAGTGAGGAGGAAAAAAATTCTTGCAAAGGACGAGAGAGGAGGAGTGGAGAACAAAGGTTAATGTGCCCTTGAACATCATCTGGTTAATTAGTGGTAGGTGCGGGGTATGCACAGGAAAAACCTTGGTATTCTTTTTTTAAGATATGCCTGTATAGGAACTTGCTCAAGCTGTGTACATGGCTATTGGTGCTCGGGGCTGGCGAGAGCTTGCCAACAACCACCGCTTGCCAAGCGCCTGCCAGGAGAGCACACACACTTAGAGCTGAGAGTGTGATTCCATAAATCCCGTGACTTTCAGTGGGATTTGAGCACATGCTTACATTTTTAGGAGGTGCTCACATGTTTGTCATGTGGCACAGTCGTTCTTTTGTGGGTCGGTTTAGCTTTCACCTAATGCTTTTTCAAAAAATGCAAGTTCCTGTGGGGGAGAAAAGAGCTGATAAGGGACTAGCTCCCACAGCCTTTGGACCCTGGCGGCAGACTACTATTGAAATTTGGTAAACTACTTTAACTGAGAAGAATTCAATAAAAATAAAGCTCTAAACTTAAAGCTGCAGCACCACTTCATAGTTCAGCAGCCCAGTGTGTTTTGATGGGTGTTTCCTCCTCATCATGAAATGGCTAGTAGGGTGAGCTTTAGGATTTTGGCATGGACCATAGCGTTCAAGTCTATGTAAAGTGTATTTGTAGAGTTGTCAATTAAACTACTATCTTAAACTAGAAAATTCCATGTTGAAAAACATGATATGCACTATATTTTGGGGTGATATACAGCAGTTGGGAAGAAAGATGTCTCTGAGGGGTTCCTTCAGCGTTTGACATTTGAAGCATCCCCAGAGAGCAGCTGTTCGTTATTGGTTTGGATTGCTGAGCTCATAGCATAAACTGATTAAAAATGGTTCAGGGAAAAATAGTTCTAAGCTGTGGCTTGAATACTTCATGCAGCCTTGGTGAAAGAGATGATTTCTCATTCACAGTGGAGCAAAGCACTCCCTTGCTGCATCTAACACTGAAGCAAGCGAGGAGGCTCGCATGTGTAGATCAGAGCCTGGAAAGAAAATCCCATCTGTGCCAATCAGATTGTTCTTAACGTGCTTAGTCTCTGTGAAACCAAAAAGTAACTTACACCTGTAATTTTGAAATTGCTTCAATAAAGCAATTTAGAATTATTTGTTGGACCAGCAAAATAATATCCTTTACTGCTCTCTGAAGGAAGTCTCTTTTCATCCCAAACACTGAATAAAAAGTGAAAGCCAGGCTCTGTAAATTCACGTAGCTCTAAGTTTTCTGATGCTGAGATTTCACCCTTGAACTCCTCTTCAGAGGATGTTGTTACTTTTGAAAGAACAGAACAGATTGCATGTGTGTTTGGTTAAACAAAGGAAGGTCACCCAGGCTGTGATTGAGTGGCACCATTTATTTAGATGTCAGTAGCCTGCTCTGTTCTGAAATACCGTGTTGGGGAGTAACTAGAAAACTATAGAACATTAAGCAATTTTTTTTTTTTAAATTAAAGACAAAGTCTGTTAAGACACTTAGGAAAATAATTAAATTTTAGTTTTGGGTTATTTTATTATAACATCTGTTTGTTCACCCAGCATGCGTGGTCATGTCCCTGCCAGCATGATAGAATTATGGAATGGTTTGGGTGGGAAGGGACCTTAAAGATCATCCAGTTGCACCCCCTGCCATGGGCAGGGACACCTAAGTAAAATTTAGGTATCTTTAATCATGATCGGTTTCCATAACCATCTACCCTCATAATAAAACTTCCGGTCCTCATGAGGGTTTTTTTGGTGTTTGTTGGTGTTGGTGGTTTTTTGGTTTTTGTTTGTTCAGGTTTGTTTTTTGTTTCTTTTGGTTTTGTTTGTGTTGGGTTTGTTTGGATTTTGTTTTGTTTGGGATTTTTTGTTTGGGGTTTTTTTTGTT
>NW_010235657.1:0-232 GCF_000690775.1 Eurypyga helias
CTCCAATTTACAATTAATCCGACCCCACCTTCCCCAAGAGCAAATAAAAATTCCTGGAATTGCACAACTTACCACCATGAGGAGGTGACCGGTGGGGTCGCCCAGACCAAGACCAGGGGAAGAGACCACCAGATCCCAGAGAGAAAGTTCATGTTAGAAACGCTTCGCTCCACATCAGGTCAGTCGCGGGGGGCAGAGGAAATCCCATGGAGCAACCGGCAGGAGCAAACAG
>NW_010235658.1:0-765 GCF_000690775.1 Eurypyga helias
AGGTAGAATGAATGTTTGTTAAGGGATACTGAAGAGCAGAGAGCCCAAGTCGTATATGTTCATAGTCAAACTTGATGTAGCGTTGCATTACTGCATGCAAAGGAGTTCAACAAGTATTTGTTTACTGACATGTTAGCATGTAAAAGTTGAATTTTATCTTGCTGTGTCACTGATGATGGTCACATTCAGTCGCAGGAGGTGGTCGCCTCTTAGACCCTCTTAGACAGGCTTCGCAAGTGGTATTATAATGCAGCTGGATTCAACAAACTGGGTAAGTGTATCACTACATTTTTAAAACTCTGCAAATGTAGTACTCATTAAAGTAATTATGGTTCATAACTGGTGTATGTACAGGCAGTCTTTTTGATTAAAATTAGCTACTGCTTTTGTGGGGAAAATGTTAGCAGTAGCTTCGGTCATCATGATTGCTACCTAGTAATGAATTGGTGACTTCTCTGTATTTCTGTGTTTGCTCTCATTTTCAGTGAAATAACAGCTAAAATTAAGCTGGAGCAGTTGAAAAAAATGCACAAAGCAGTCTTGAAAGCCTGATTATTTATCTTTTCCCATCTAGTCACTTTCATTGATCAGTATCTTCTAAGCCAAAGGCTGCCCTTGAAGCTCAAGAGGTTCCAACTGACAGCAGTCTGTCTGCAGTGCTTATGCAAAATACTCCAAGTGCAGAAAAGGATTTAGTTACTTCTGCCCTTTGTATCGCTGTAACTTGGTGTCTTTCTGCCTCTTTCTGGCCTCCGCGGTGGTAAA
>NW_010235659.1:0-15955 GCF_000690775.1 Eurypyga helias
GCCCCTTCCCCACGCGTGTCAGGGAGCCGGGGGGACTCGCAGGTTAAGGCCATGGGGAGAAACAATACCCCGTGGTGCTGCCCGCTGCGGCCTGCGCCGGGGAGGGCTGCCCTGGGCCTGGCTCGGCCTGGGCTTTGCTGTTTCGGAGCTATTTTGCTGTTTAGGAGCTTCTGCAAATCCAATGGCTTTGTCTCCCGAGTTGTGCTGGGGGAGCGTAGCGCAGCCGTGCGGGGAAGCTCTCCGCTTGTGCTTCCAGCTGGGGTAGGAAACTCCCCAGGAGTTGCTTTTTCCACCTCTGGGAAGCACAGGCTGTGTTTCTCTCGTCTCTTGTCCCTCGTCTAGTATGAGGAGTGAGACCCAGTGACCCGCTTTGCTCCCAGACCTTCTCAGTTTGATTTTTTTTCCAATGATAAAAGATGCTGATTTTAATTGTTCAACATGGAACATTAATAAACCCTTCCCCGCCGCCCCCCCGGCGTAGTTCAGCTGGAAAGGAATAATAGAATCATAGAATCACAGAACGGTTTGGGTTGGAAGGGACCTTAAAGATCATCTAGTTCCACCCCCCTGCCATGGGCAGGGACACCTTCCACTAGACCAGGTTGCTCCAAGCCTCATCCAGCCTGGCCTTGGACACTTCCAGGGATGGGGCATCCACAGCTTCTCTGGGCAACCTGTCCCAGTGCTTCACCACCCTCTCCGGGAAGAATTTCTTCCTGATAAACCTCCCTGATTTCAATTTGTATCCATTACCCCTCGTCCTATCACTACAGGCCCTTGTAAAAAGTCCTCTCCCAGTAATAATAATAATAATAATAATCAGGCTAAAAGAGGAAGATGGGGTTTCCTTGGGAGACTGAGGAGGAGGTGTCTTTATCTGGTTTTCAGACATGAAGGAAAAGGCTCGTGAACTCTCCTCCTCAACAAGCGCAGAAGAGCCTGAGCCCGTTTCACGTGTTCTGCAAGGAGATGACATCCAGGCGCTTGCAATTAAAGAGGAGGACCTGGAGAAAGTACGTATTTTTACTCATAGAAACAGGTACCTTACCTGAAACTCGTATTTTGTGTGTTTAATAAATGGTTTTGTGAGTTGAATAAAGAGGTTTGTGTGTTTAACAGAGAATCCTGACCGTTTGCTTAAACCAAAACTCATACTTGGCATTCAGTTCTTGCTCCAATTGTCTCTACTGCTTTTTATGACTTGCCAGATAATCAGGCTCCGTTGCTAAAAGTAAAGGATTATCAATCCTTACACAATCTTTTCAGATGGAAAGATAAGACGTCTGCCCTTTCAAAATAACATTTCCAAATTTCTAGCCTAATAAGACGTATAAGCTGTGTAGTAACTATTACCACTTCCCTTCCAAAACTTGTGTCAAACTGTGGTGGCATTTGACACCAAGTGACACAGCAGAAAGCTGTTGGGAAAGTGCTTTCAGGCTTTTTTCCCAGTTATGAAGCAGAATCCAGAAGAGTAAGACAGTGACCGAGCCGGTATCTCCGCAGTCGTGTAACGCACCACTTAGGGGCGGAACAGCCTGTCCTGATAGGACTTCTCTGCCTGTCCTAGAAGGCTCAGAAGGAATGAAGGTGAGTCAGTGTGTACCTAATTGCATTGTGACTGTTTATTTTCTGAAGCTCCATGCTCCACACCTTCCCCATGATGCTGGAAGAATTCCAGTTAGGAGGAAATACCTCGTTCGAAAATACCAACCCGAAGAGGCAAAGGCAGCAGCTCATTTCCTGGTGGCGTATCCTGCTTCCCCAAAGGCACCCAGGGAACCACTGAGTTTTTCTGGTAGGGTTAAACTTCACATCTTTGGCTTTTGGTTTTGCCAAGCCTGACATTATTGACCTGGCTCTGAAATTGCTTGGGTTGGGATTTTTGTGTTGTAGGACCAGGACTGTTTGATGGCTGTGAGGAGATTCTCCCCCATGACATTTTGGGAAGTCTCCAGGAGTTCAAGATGGAAGCCTCGGTGAGAGGAAACACTCAGGTTGGTTTGTAAAGTTACGAAAACGCTGCTGTGTGGCAGTTTTCTAGAGGCGGAGTGCGCTGCCTACAGTACCTTTCGATGCTTTTCGGCACCTATCAGGAGCAGGTCAGGCCTGAGGTGTGGCTTTCCCAGCCTTGTCATCCTCTGCGGGGAGGGCTTGCCTTCAGAGAAACTGCACCGGCAGGTTTTGAACTCCTGTGTGTGCAGGAGGTCATGCAGGGAAGAATTGCAGAGACTTCCTCTTCCGTATGTCCCTCTGCCGATGGCGTCAGACTGGCAGGGGAAGAGCTGATGTTGCAGCAATGCCATTGCTCCCGTCTAATTACTCAGATAAATGCTTCCATTGTTTCGGAGTGTGTTCCTACTGCCCTGTTTTTGTTCCCCTCAGAGTCATCAGATAAAAGTACTGTCAAGCTGAAGAATTCTTTTCACCTCCCCTCTCCCATCTTTGCTGTAGTGGCAGTGCATGGAGAGGTTAATTTAATCATGGAATCACAGAACGGTTTGGGTTGGAAGGGACCTTAAAGACCATCCAGTTCCAACCCCCCTGCCATGGGCAGGGACACCTTCCACTAGACCAGGTTGCTCCAAGCCTCATCCAGCCTGGCCTTGGACACTTCCAGGGCTGGGGCATCCACAGCTTCTCTGGGCAACCTGTCCCAGTGCCTCCCCACCCTCTCCTGGAAGAATTTCTTCCTGATATCCAATCTAAACCTCCCCACTTTCAATTTAAACCTGTTACCCCTTGTCCTGTCACTACAGGCCCTTGTAAAAAGTCCCCTCCAGCTTCCTTGTAGCCCCCAATGTTTCCTTTCTCTTCAGACAGCGGATTTTATTGAGGTGTCTCGTCAAGGTGTTACTGCAGCAGCTTTAAAAGAGGAACATGGAGGAGAGAAGAAGGAAAAGGCTCATCAAACCCCGCTGGCAGAGCACAAAGCTCTCCAGAACTGGCACCGTAACATGGCAATCAGGAAAAAGCAGGAGAAATATCTAGGAGGTGAGAAAAGCTGAGGCCTCGTTCTGTGAAATTCTGTGTCCGGGTTGGGGAGCTGGTTTGTCGTGGTGCCATCAGATGGTTGTAGCCGACCGGGGTTCATCCTGTTGCCGTTGCGTGTTCTCGGAGCTCCCCACGCTGCTGGTGGCTGTGGGGGGTGAGCTGGTGGGCCTGACTGGGGGAGGGACAGCGGGTTTGGCGGGGCACAGTGTAAGGGGGTTACACGTGAACTGCAGGTAAAAGGGTGTGCCTGCAGCACCAGTAATTCCTTCTTTATAGAAATTCTTCAGAGGCCAGAGAATGAATTGCTGATGAGCACCTCGGAGGATTACAGGCAAATCCAGGAAGAACGTGACCTCATTGACCGGAGTCTCCCTGCCCTGTTTCCTGGGAAGGTGAGAGCCCCACTTCCTCTGCGTCCTGATTGCTCTGCTCTTCTGAAAGCGCCAAGACGCTGGTCTTGAGTAACATCTCTGAAGACCTGCCCTTAGATATTTGTCAAAGCCACTCTAAGTCCTTCAGCCCAGTGTGCAAGCAGAGCATTTGGTGACTTTAAATATAAACCCACGGACGGTGCCGTCTGTACTAGTCAGAGCCAAGTGGTGGTGTGCGTTGGCTCCTTGCTAACGAGCTGCTGTGCACTGCTTGGTAACGAGCTGCTGGGTTATCACCAAAGACTGTCACTGGGAAGCGGCATGGGGACGTGCCCCGGCTGCTGTTCTGGGAACAGAAAGATCTGACAGTTGCAGGCTTGAATTTTAGTGATTGATGGGGAGAAAGGGGTTTGGGTAAGTCAGGAGGATTATGGGAGTATCCTAAATGATTTTTTTTACATTTATAGCACTATAAAGGGATTTGCGTGCGTGTGAGGCATTATCTGAATATGATAGAATCACAGAATGTTTTGGGTTGGAAGGCACCTTAAAGACCATCCAGTTCCAACCCCCTGCCATGGGCAGGGACACCTTCCACTAGACCAGGTTGCTCCAAGCCTCATCCAGCCTGGCCTTGGACACTTCCAGGGATGGGGCATCCACAGCTTCTCTGGGCAACCTGTCCCAGTGCCTCCCCACCCTCTCTGTGAAGAACTTCTTCCTGATATCCAATCTAAACCTCCCCACTTTCAATTTAAACCCGTTACCCCTTGTCCTGTCATTACAGGCCCTTGTAAAAAGTCCCCCCCAGCTTCCTTGTAGACCCCCCAGGCTACAAGGAAGGTGCTATAAAGTCTCCCCGGAGCCTTCTCTTCTCCAGGCTGAACACCCCCAACTCTCAGCCTGTCCCCATGGCAGAGGGGCTCCAGCCCTCAGAGCATCTCTGTGGCCTCCTCTGGACTCCTTCCAACCAGTCTATAATTCAACCTTCAACCTATATCATTCAACCTTCGTGTAGCGCTAGATAGAAGAGTTTCTCTTGCCTTTGACAGGAGCCTGAGTTTCTCTTGCCTTTGATAGGAGCCTGATAAATTTTGACTTGCTCTGCCAAAAATGGTAATTTATAGACGTTTAAAATGTTCATATAAGCAGAGTTAGACCTCTTCTTCTCTTTAGCTTCTAGTCCCTGTGGAAACAGCACGAGCCTTGTTTTCCGCCCCAGGGCTACCGAAGAGGAAGCGAGTTCTGGAGCCAGCCCGAGCGTATCGGAGATGAACTCACCGGCCTGACGCTGACGCTGACTCAGAGAGAACGTGGCCACCCAGAGCCACTCACTCATGTGGGGAAGCCCCACACTGTCCGGATGGAAACAGGTAAGGGAATGTCGCAGAGAGGTGGTTCCACAGAATTGGGGTACACGTTTGGGGGGAGCAGTAGAAAGAAACGGGGGCTCCTGCCAGTACAGAGGCTCACGCTGTGCCTTCTGACTGCACAGGCGACTTCCCAGTCATCTGTTGGACTTCTCTTGGCAGAGAGTGAAATTAATAGGCACGTGGGTATGGTGACAGCGAGCTTTTGTATGGGTATTTCCACAGGTCTGAAGCCTCCAAAGAGGATGCCTTTCCATCTAACCTGGGTTAAAAGTCTCTTCCTGAAACATCGACGACAAGAGCTAAAATCTATCCTAGAAGAGCTAAATTTTCATAAGCCGGTAAGGCTAGAGGAGTGAAGACATTCTTTGCATCTCTCCTTTCTTGTCGGATGCTGTAGGGTAACATAAAATTGCCAAGTGCTGGATTGGAAAAAGCATTAAGAATCTAAACCTTGGCCCCACCGTACTTCTCTTGGAAGTTCCCACATTTCCCAAGGGCCACACCCATGAAAGAGTTGGCTGGCCTCCCTCAGTGTTGCATGGAGTGGTCTAGGAGCCTCAGAATAGAACCCCAAACTACCTAGGCAACAAAAAAAAACCCTGCCAAATGCTGGTGTAGGACTTTGATATTTCATTCTGCCTCAGGGCAGATGGAAGACACCTTCTGACATCCGTGTAGAAGACATGTATCCAAAATCCTCTCCTGAAGGCAGATAGCCCCCCTTAAACTGAACAAACCTTAGATTTTTTTCTTTCTGAAACCTGGTTCTGGCGATGAGAAACGTGTGAGGCAGAGACTTATCCCATCCATGCAGCTTTTGTAGTGGGGAACGCAGTCCTGTAAGATTTTTGGGAGACCCAGAATCAATTTCTTCCTCTGTCTTTTAAACATTTATTGGATACCTGCTCTAGAAGCCACTGTAGGAGCAAGATACCAGAACTTCACTGGATTCAGTTGCTGCATTTGTCTAGTGTTTTAAGTTCCTTTCTATATAAAAAGACAAATCGTGAGTTGGTCGTTTTTCTGTGTGGGCAGGATCTGGATGGACTGGAGGTGATTGGCAAAGGGCAGCCTTTCACATCTGTATCGGCAGAGCGTTTTCCACGTTCCACCACTTCTGCAGAGTCTGAGACCCTGTGAGTTTTACTTCATGGCAGAAATAAAGATTTTGGGATATGTACCATTGGTCTGTAAGGTGATCCTTCACTGTCCTTAACCAGAATGCAGCGGAGTCACAATAAAAGGTTTATTCTAATGTTAAAGTCACCAGATTTAGGAATCAAACAGTTCGTTTGTGCCTTGCAGCCTTGTGCCTAAGGAGCAAAAATCAGTGGAAAGCTTTTTGAGGCCCTTCTTCCAGTCTTCCTTCTGTATGGCTCTAGAATTTACATTAGGCAGGCTGGGGATTCTGCCCGAAATTACTTCCATCTGATTGTCTCTTTCCAGCCTTCCGTTTCCATCATGAATTTGCCTTTTTTCCCCATCCTGGCCATCTGTAACAGCACAACCAGAGGGTCTCCTCTCCTTACTCTGTTATATACCCTCACCCTTCCTTAGGCAGGTATCATTCTTTAACGTTCTGGCCATCCTGTCCTCCTTGATGGTAGCCAGTCACTAGCTGGTGGTCTGCCACACGCGCAAGGCTCTGTCCCTAAAGGGATGATGTGCAAAAGCATTAGTTGGGATTATTTCTTATAGGGTCTTGTAAATCAGCCCTGCTTCTCCCCTTTCTGAAAGTGAATTTGACTCCATGAAAACGCTGGCTTTTGTTTCCTTTAGCAGTGACTCCGTGATGGGCTACCCTGATGCTGTTCCAGAAGCAATACTGGGTCCATCTTTAGTTTTCTGCGGCCAGCCTGCTCGGTGGATCAACTGCACCCCGTCTGGCAGGGTAATGGTGTGCTTTTATTGTGTAGTCAAGCTAAGCCTGCTGGAGTTGCCAAGTCACTGCTGTACAATGAGTGTCACTCCTAGGCCAGGGAATGGGGGATTTGTTCTGGGCATAAGAGAGCATCCCTGTGTTTGCTCCGGAGAGCTCTGGAAGCAGAAGGCGTTGCTCGCTTTGTGGTGTGAAGCTCCGATTCCCAGGTGCTCTCTGTATAAAGGCCGTTTCATTGGACCTGCCTTGCAAGTTCTCCTTCCAAGCCTTAACCTCTTATTTATGGTATGACTTCAGGCAAGATAAACCCTGTCTCATCCAGTAGAAATGTTTATCTGTGTCCTTTCCCCTTCCTTGTAGGATGAAATTGGCATTGCTGCCCGGCTCACCTTTGAGACCTTGGTTGGTGAGAAAGCTGAAAGCTCCCTGATGGTGAGCAATGATGGCACAGCTGCCATCTGGTATGACTGGATGAGGCTTTCCCAGCAGATTCCCTCCAGAGGAGCCAAGGGGAAGACGAGTCAGTGTTTTTACTGTGATACCAGACCAGGTATGAGAGCTGCTGATCACAGAGACCAGAGAGCACATATTCCGGAGTTATCTGAGATGCAGAGTCTGACTCATGGCAGAGCAAGCCTGTTGGGTGATTGTCCTTTGGAAGCCACCCTGGGCATCAGAGCTGACTCACACCCAGAGGTGTGCGAGGCAGATCCCTTTCGTGGGACTTAAAGGAAAGGAGGTTGCTCCTACTCTGAATGTAAACGGGTGGAATATTGAGAAGTGAATCATTTTCTGATGGCAAACTGTGTATAATCTGCCAGAGAGTATTGAGCTTGCTGTGAAAGGAGCGGTGGAAATAGCACCAGTTCAGTAACGTGGTGACTGGGAGTAAATCTGGAAGGAGAAAAATAGCTGGATGGAGTGTGATAAACCAGCTGAGCTGTGGAGAAGGACACAGGGACATTAGGGAAGGGATTGGAAAAGGGTCAGGTTAATCAGGTGGCTTCTTGCAGACCAATGCATTTTCTCTCTCGTTTCAGGTGTAATTTTGCCTGGAGAAACCAGAAAGTTTTTCTTTCTTTTCAAGTCGGAAAGAGCAGGCATTTTCAGCGAGGCCTGGGAATTCAGGACACATCCTCTGTTATTAGGAGGAGCTCTGCTGCAGGTGACCCTGTGGGGAATTGCTGTGTATGAGGATAAATTGGCTGACCTCCGAGAGAAACTGGAGGTAACCGTGAGCTTTGAACTTCATATGCAAATAGAGGATAAGGACGGGAATGGATGACGTGGTATTTTTATTGCTCTGCAATTAGGGCTGAGAGCAAGATGATTATTTATTTACAGAACATCTGTAGGTACTTGAGCAGGTTTGCTAACTACAGTGGAAAAACTCTGCAGTCTGTTGTCATGTTGTTGTTAAAGACGTGGTTGTGTCTCCTGAATTGCTCACACTGGTCCTTTAGAGAATGAATTTTCTGTTGGCAGTGAATTCCATTAGTTACTTGGAGCAGGTGGAATCGTGTCGTACGCTGTGGCATCACGTAAGGTGTCAATTGAAATTTACACTGTGCTTTGAAAAGTGCAGTTTGGGGGAGGATTTGTGGGGTTTGTTTGCAAAGCTGTATTGCTCTGCTCAGTGGGGTTTGCAGTTTTGCTCCTTGTGACCCTACGGAACGCAGAGGTGTGGGTGTGAATTCGTCTGTCTGTCCGTGTGCGGGTCGGGGACTCACACATCTTCTTGCGGTGCCTCAGAGTGACCTGGCTGCTCGTGAAGGTGCTGCTACAGTTCAAGAGAGTCTGAAGGAACTTCTTCTCCGAATTCGGACCCCAGAGCGCCCTCGGTCTCCTGTGGATGCCTATGCCACGGAGGAAGAGCTCTTCCGCCGGAAGAATCCTGAGGTGATATTTGATGGGCTACGCAACCCAAAGAGCAGGGAGGGAAGGCCCGTGGAGCTGGTGCATCCCTGGGTTTCTGGAGGCTGCTATAGCCTGCTGTGGTGGCTTTAACTCTCAGGTTTGTAGAGGAGAGGCACAGCTGACTTTGCTGTTTACCTTTTCCCTTTATCGCAGTTGCATTATCAGCATCGAGTGGTAAAGCAGCTGCACGAGCTGTGGAGACAGCACATGACTGTTCCTCCAGCCTCGGAGGAGAAAGTGCCCTCGGACCAGCGGAACACAGCGGAGGACGCGCAGTACCAGGAGGGCTCCTCGGAGGCTCTCCCTGCTCCGAGAAGCACGGCAGAGGTCCTGGGTTGGAAGAACACGCTAGAGGAGGCTCCGAGTCAACTGACGAGCGTGGAGGGGGAAGAACCAGGCCCCTCAGGATGGAACCTTTCCATCGAGGACTTTAAGCAGGTGGCTGCCCCTGGTCCCGCTAGTGCTATGACAAGCTTGAGGGTGTTTTCCTTGTCCTACAAATAGCCTGGCCTCTCCCAGTGTGAGCCCACCCAAAGGTCTGCTTCCAACCTGCTCCGAGTTAGAGACGGTTTACAGCGTGTGTTGCAGAAAAACACTTCAGTGCTGCTGACCCACACCCTCAGTGCTCCTGTAGGGAGATTCCCCAGAGAGACTTTGAGGGCTGTTGTGTGTGAAGAAGAAAAGAGATCCAGACAATGTAATAGATACCTTAAGCTCTTCCCCCATTAGCTTTCTGTCATCCCAGGACTGAATGCGGCGGCCAGGCTAATCCTACAGCCTCCTGTGGCTTCCCTAAGGGCTCCTCTCCTGGGAGAGTCCTTCCTATTCATCGGAGCACTAAGGAGGCACTCCTGACAGGCTGTGGATAAAGTACAGACCCCGCCAGATTAAAGCTAGAGAGGTTTGGATTCCGTCAGCACAGTTGTCTCTTGGAAATCTCTGCTGCTTTTATAACTACTCTTTACTCCAGGGCCTGCAGGCTCGCTAGAATCCCTGTTCTCCAGCGTAGGGACTAACTACACCTGTGAAGTTGCAAAGGGGCTTACTGTGGGTCAAACTAGGGCGTCTGGGATTGCTTCCCAGATCCCGGGTCCTGTGTGCACCTCAGCCATGTCGGAAGACACAGCTGGGTGCGTTAAGTGCCCAGCGCAGCCTGCTTACACTAGGATGAGAGCTGCGGTGTGCTCCGTTGAGCTCGGGGTCCGGATGACCGGGAATGAAGACCACGGCCCTTGTGTTTTCTCTCACTTCAGGCTATAAAGTTGATCCCCAGGGAGGAGCAGCGAGAAGCAGCACTGACCCAGCTCAACGCGGCAGTGCTGGAGCTGTGTGTTGGACAGAGGCCAACTCAGTCAGACCTTCTGCATCAAATCTGGTGCGTTACCTCTGCAAGATAAAGCTCGTGAGTGCAGCCTGTCAGCAGCAGCCTTAGCGAGCTCTGTTGCAAGCGCCGTGATTCAGAGTGCAGATAATTACGTGAGGTCTAGAAGTCATCTTTACACTCCTTGTGCTTTATAGCTTAATTGTAGCAGCTGTCTAGGACCTAAATGACACCTTTTCTGTTGTGTTTTGGTTTTTTTCCTCTGGAGATAAATTTAGAATAGTAAATCCATGTAATTTTGGGGAGCATACAAGAATATTTCTGACAAGATTTTTCTAGTCTATATTTATGAAACCTTTGGGTAATTTTCTGTACCCTTTTACTCAGATAACTCTATCCTCCCTCATACAGCCTCTCAGTTCTTTGCTCAGGCGTTCAGACTGTAAACATATCAAGAGCTTCTGGCTGCTCCTAAATTAGAAGGATGCAGGTTCATCTTGGTAAACCCAGAGAGCAGGCTGATGCTGATCTACCAACGTGCAGCACGTTGACGAGCAGGAGTTTAGTTTCACAGTAACATTTATGGGTCCGTGTGAACCCACTGATTTGCAAACCATTGAGGCTTCAGAGGGCTCGGGCATGAGGAAGGTAATTTAGCGTCCCCCTGCGCAAATTTTTAGGTGGTGGGTGCTACTTTATTGATTTAGTTGGACAGGTCAGCTCTCGGCTGTAAGGTGTCGTCGCTCCTGGGCAGCTGCTGTGCTGTCTCCCCTCTGATCCTGGCACCTCTGTCAGTCTGCAGCTGTGGCGTGAAACAGTCGATGGTCTGGTGAGTCGCGCTGCGAAGCTGAGATCCCTGCTTGGCTTGCCCGAGAAGGACTCCTACGCAGATGTTGTTCCAGAGGAAACAGGTAAATGGTAATTTTAGCACAGCAACAGGTTTCTGTGGACTGTTGGAAATCCTGAAAACGTGCTGAATTTCAACTGATGTGGTCATTTCGGCAGTTCCCCCTCGTAGCTTTTCAAAGAAAAATGCGTGAGAAAAAAATGGCAGATTGTGATAATCACTGTGATCTGCGGTTTGGTGCCATTAAAAAAACCACCACGCAAATGGGCCTTTTAATTTAGCTCGTTGCAGCCCTCGTTTTCGCACAGGCTAACCCAGGAAGTCTTGTCTCGCAGTTCGCTTACAGGCTTGCTTTGGTATGTGCCTGAGACACAGGGCTCTTCAAGGTGGTGGTTTTCAGTGCAGTACAGCTCAGATCAATAAAAAGAGGAAAATGCACTGTGGGAGTGCAGTGGGCTTGTCTTTCTGGATGTGAAAATGTTGCTTTTGGGTAATGGAAATTCTTTCTTTTGTAGCGGAAGTAAAGCAATCTGTACAAGGAGGAAAGGAAAATAGAATAACCACAGGGAAAGAAGAGAGAAGGTCAGTTGGTGGCAAGGATAAAGAAGGCAAAAAAAGAACAACCCAGACAGCGGGGAGAGAAAAAGAGGTATGAGTTGGGACGCCTGTTGAAACCCAAGTGCTGGGGAGGGTGTGATGCGTTCTGAGGCTGCGCGCCCTGGGATTGAGCTGATTCCCAGCCCAAGGAAAGAGGTGCTGCTTCTGGAAAGTGCACCTTGCAACAGGCTGAAAGGTGTTCTGTCCGATGTCACCTTTTTTTTTTTTTTTCCCTTTGTCTGTCCCTGGACAGGAACATCCAAGCAGCAGAAAGCTAAAAGTGAAAGATGAGAAGAAGCTGAAATCTTCCTCTTTCACCTCCTGCGATGAACTGGGAGCACAACCCGCGAAAGCTGTAACTACAGATGGAGTAGAACCTCCTCAGGAGCAGGTGGACCCTCTTTTGCTTGGGACGTACCAGGAAAAGCTTTATGTTGAAGTGAGTCTGACCACAGCTTATCTTTGTTTCATGGCTTTGTGCTTTGCTTCTAAGTTTACACTCAAGCTTAGGCAGAGCGATGGGCGTTTTGTCAAACTCTGAAAACTGACGGTGATTCAGTAGCAAGGTTAAGTGTGAAATACCCAGTAAGATGTCCTGTATTCCAGCCTGGAATCTGTTAACACAAATCCAGCCATCACATAGCCGCGTGCAGATTTCTATCTGGGATGTCTTGGGCGTGCTTGCGGACTCTTGAGGGATCAGCAGAATTAATTGTGTCTTGGATAACGTTAAACACACTTCATAGCCAGAAAAGCTATTACTAGGGCTAAGGCCTGTTAGCAGGCAGCTGCTTTGATGTGGATGTGTGCGTGCCCTGACGTTAACGTGCTCCTGCGTGAGAAGGCCTCTCTCTCTCTCTCTGGCGGTCTCGTCATGGGGATCGCTTCGTTGTGTTTTCACTGCAACCATCTTCCCTTTCATTTCTGCTGCAGGTTTATGGGCTGCTGGATTCAATGGTGAGCAAAATGGTTTCTTTATTTGAGGAATTAGAGAAAAAAGGTGCTCTGAAGTAGGAGAGTGAAGCCTTTTGTATCTAGAAATAGACGTACTTTAAACAAATAAATAAATAACCCTATTTTACACAGATTAAATGGGGGTTCTTCTTTCTGAAGTGATGGGGTGATTACAAATACTGGGCTGCCTCTTTTCTGACATGCCGTGATGCGAGACTGTTGCTAGATCATCTGTTACTTCTACAGATGATAGCTTGCCAAGAAGAGACAAGGCAAGAAATATCACAGCCTCAGAAACTGTTAAGACTAGAAAATACTGGCATTTCTGCTAAGGCAGAATTTAAAAGCGCCAGTCAACATGAAATACGTCTGTTCTTTGTTTCTCAGTCTTGCTTGGCCTGCAGGTGGGCGAGCAGTGTCCCTTGTACTCATGAGCCCAAGCATCAGGACACTAACCCAGGACAATCCATCCCGGTTTTGATCATATTCTTGACTGCTTGCCCAGCCTTTTCCCGGGCCTTGCTGACAGCAGGCTCCTCGGAGCCCTTCCGCATCCCGGTGAAAAGCACTGTCCCAAGGGGTGTGCCACCCTGCCTTGGTTTTGTGCCCAGGAGTTTACTTCTTGTGCTGACCTTGCCACCTCTTTCCACCAAGGTACCCATGCCCCATTCTGAGCCAAGCCTTACTTGCTTCCTCCCAAGACCAATCACTCCTGAATTAAAGAGAGTGAAATTCAGGCCATAAATATTGTGAGCAAGGTTAGGCCTCGTGTTGGAGCCACCCAGCCTGCGTCAGGGCTGACGTGCGTCCGGGCTTCTCGCCGCTCTCTGTCTGGGTTTCCTTGAGCATCGTGGCTGGAATGGAGCTTTCTGTGGAAGCGTCCCAGGTCTCTCTCACGCTCTGCAGCCGGGCTTGGGTCGGAGCAGGTTTCCAAGGCAGGGTCTCTCTGGACCTGGCGTGTGTCAGTAAAGTGCTCAAGCCGCTGGACGGCATTCCCCGGAGAGGCTTTGGCCCTGTAGAGAAATGACATCAGCGTAGATTATTAATTTGGGTTTGTGATACCTTTGGGGTTATAGAATCACAGAACGATTTGGGTTGGAAGGGACCTTAAAGATCATCCAGTTCCACCCCCCCTGCCATGGGCAGGGACACCTTCCACTAGACCAGGTTGCTCCAAGCCTCATCCAGCCTGGCCTTGGACACTTCCCGGGATGGGGCATCCACAGCTTCTCTGGGCAACCTGTCCCAGTGCCTCCCCACCCTCTCTGGGAAGAATTTCTTCCTGCTCTCTAATCTAAACCTCCCTGTTTTCAATTTGTACCCGTTACCCCTTGTCCTGTCAAGGGTTCTTGGGCAGCAGATGCGTATCAGCCCTGAGCGTTGCCGATACAGGTTCTGTACGTGGCTGTGCGGGCGCAGCAGGCGCGTGTGCCTCGGGCACGTGCTCTTTTAGGTTGGCAGCCACGCTGACACGCGTCTCGGGGACACGCGTCGTGTCAAATAACTGTTCCTTCTGCAGAACTGTCGTCTTTGGCTTTCTCCTTCTAACTCGTGTGCCGTCTCTGGGGAGAGGAGTATATATTCTTCCCCTTGGCTCACGGCATTACCATGGCAAAATGCAGCTTATTTGTTTTTTGCTGGCCAGGTGAGACCCTTCGTGTTTCCAGATCCTGCCTCATAGCAGGGTGAAAGGAAGCACTTTGGCTTCTGTGAAAGTCTCTTCTGGCTCCGCGGGCACGAACCCGCAAAGGGAATGTCTCTGCTCAGCATTACTGTAGGGAGAATTTCAGCAGCATTTTGAGAATTAGGAGGAAAAAGGCCTGAAGTTGGGGTGTGTCTCTCGGGCTCTGACAATAGCTCCTGCCTCCCTGGAGATGATTATCAGCCTGCGAATCTGCCCGACTCAAGCAGCTCAAGCCATCTGTTTCCAGACGAGAGGGAGTCTGCACGTTACAGAGGCAACGTGATTGTCTCCGAGGCAGGAGCACTTTTATTCGGTAGCTTTAGCCGGAAAGATGGAAAGCCCATCCACAAGATCCGTGCCTCAGTCCGGCCTGTGGAAACCAGGCTCCACGGGCACCTCTGATCAAGGAAAACGCCTGAATACGAAAACGGGTAGGCGGGAGTTTTGCCTCCCGTCACGTACGACGGAAGTGTCCGACGCCGATACCCCCTTCCCTTCCCCAGGAAGAGCCTGGTGGCGCGGGGACGGGTGGGTGGCCTAAACTGCAGAGGAGAGCAAAGCTGAACGCTCTGAATAGTCTTATTTTTTTGGCATAAATATTGCCGGTGCCTCTTACAGCCTTGGACACGAATGTCCCCGAGGGACAAAGTACAAGCCGCGCAGAGGAGGGGATGTGCTGGGCCGGTGAGCGCAATACTCTGCTCTCTGGCTGCCGGAGCTGGCTCTGAGCCAGCTGCCTTTTTTTTCTTTCCCTTTTCCATTGATTTGTGGAAGTTATATGACTGGAACTGTGGTGGAATTAGAGCTGGCTTCTACAGAACAGCTCTGAAATCATGTACCACTCACTCAGCCCTGGTGTGAGCTGAGCGCTGGGTCCAGTCGCTGGGGCAGAGACCCTCAGGGCTGCCCAGCCCTGCGTTCCGAGCCCTGTGGATGGAAGGAACTTGGAGTTCCCGTCCCTGGAACGCCGAGTCCTATCGGCAAGTCAAAGAGAATATTCCTTCTCCTCTCCCAAACGTGGGCATTATTTGTATTCGTGTTAATAAGTTGTGTTGTGTTTGCTAAATAACCAAGGTGAGCGACCTTCCTGGCCTTGGGAGCTGCATACCACCCCCGTCACGTGGGTCAGGGCCTGAAGACACATTAGGAGAGGCAGGAAAGGGGGATTCCAGGAAAATGCTGCAAGCAGAAGGTGACGGCGCATTCCCAGAGGCTTCCCAATGGCAGAGGGGTCTGGGTGAGCGGCCAGCTGGTGCCAGGGCTGAGGGAAATCGGATTTAGAGCCTTGCTAGCAGGGCTGTGGGCTACCTAGCAACACCCCCCCACGCGCTCTGTACCACTCTCCTGCGGCTCGTGGGGTGTTGCATCCCCACGGAGCCATTCGCTTCGCTTACGGAAAGCTGGTGCCCGAAGAGGGGTCAGCTGGCCTTCTCTCCTGTCCAGCGCAGGGGAACTGGGAGCAGTGGGAACAGAGGAAGGCCTGGATCTTAGGCAACCAAGGGCAATGCCTCCCACTGCCCGAGCTGGGGCGTTCTCCAGCTTGACCTGGAAGGCGGTTTGGATGCTGGAGGTGTTGTTCTCACAGGCTGGAGCTGGGAGGGGGATTGGATGCACTCTGACCTTGCACGGCCTGGTGGGAAAGTCAGGCTGATGGATCCTGGAAGCGCTCAGCTTCCCCGGTGCCTTCTCCCTGGTACCCAAGGCGGGAGCTCCAGCCCCAAGGCGCGATGAAATCTCAGCTCTGCACTCGGTGGGGCGGGACCAGCAGCAGGAAGGCACAATCCCCCTCAGCACACGGGAGATGCTTTTCCATTATGGAAAATGTCAGTGATATTAAAAAGATTATATATATCTGTAATACTTGAAGGGCTGTCAGTGATGAAAATGGAAGGCGGAGGCCGGGGGAGAGGGGGCGGCATGGAAAGGATCGAGAGACATGACTGACTTTGTCATGTCATCTGATTCCTCCCTCTCTTCCCCCAGCCAGGCTCCGGGAGCTGTTCAGAGCCGGGGAAGAA
>NW_010235660.1:0-297 GCF_000690775.1 Eurypyga helias
CACGCTGCCAGCACCGCACCACAGTCAGCAACACCCGCGCAACACCCCCTGTGCACAAACGCAACGTGCTGGCGCGTGCAGCACACCCGACGTAACGCCCGCCGCGGGCAGCGCACCCCTCACCCGTCGCCGCTGCCGCGTGTGGCACAGCCTGTGCAGGGGTCACCTGCTTTGCAACACCCCCGCGGCCGGTGACACGGCGCACGCTGTGCACCCCGAGTGTAGAACATGCCCTTTGTGTGGTGTACACCCACTCCACTCTCCTGGAGGGGGGCTGATGGGGACCCCTCGGGTGGG
>NW_010235660.1:313-660 GCF_000690775.1 Eurypyga helias
CACAAACAGCCATCGCTGCTCCGACAACCACAGCCTCCTCCGGAACTGACAGCCACGTCTCTAGTCCTGTGCAGCGAGTGGGATGGTAACGCCGAAGGACGCACCAGCAGCTCAGTCTCTCCTCCTCCAGCCAGAGGTCCGGGGCCCGTCTCTCCCCGCTGCAGCCCCCTTCTGCCTGGCGGCCAGCGGGACAGCGGGATTTTGGGGCCAGGGCATCTCCTCTCCCACCCGCTCCTCCCAGGGAGGGGCCCTGGCGCTTCACACGCAGCCGCACTCCTTGGCTGAGAGCTCATTGACGGTGTAGTAGCGGTTGTAGGCATCCAGGAAGGAGACGTCGTCGTCATAGG
>NW_010235660.1:750-2152 GCF_000690775.1 Eurypyga helias
GCCGCTGCAGTAGCGGAAAAGCACCGTCTCGTCTGACTCGTAGCCCAGGCCCAGCTCGCTGACGCTCACCTCCAGCTCCTTCAGGGCGCAGGGTTTGTGGCGAGCGCGGGCGCGCTTCCTCCGGCTGCCCCCCCGGGGGAAAAGGGGCAGCTCATGGCCACCCGAGTTCATGGCCTGGCTGTAGCGCTCCACCAGTGCCGAGATCAGCTGCCGGATCTCCCCTTCCGTGTAGCTCTCCAGCAAGCCGCTGTCTGCAACAGAAGGGGCAGACGTTAGCCCGTGTCCCCCAGGAGGGAGGTCCCCCACGCCAGATGGATGTCCCCCAGGGGGCGGGTGGATGTCCCTCAGGATGGTGGTCCCCTGGGGCGGGTGGATGTCCCCAGGGATGGAGGTCCCCCAAGGTGGTGGCCATCCCCCAGGGCTGGCTCCCAGCTCCCTCCATGTCCAGTGGCAATTGGAACAATTGCAAAATTCAGCCCCGCAGCCTGACAACGTGTCCGAAACGCAGTGTCTCCCAGAAGCCGACTCTGAGATGTGCACGGGGTGCCTGAAGGCTTTAAAACCCAAACCCCAAGGCCAGAGATCCCCGTGGCCTTGGGAGCCCCAGGGTGGGCACGGGGGGAGGGGTGTGCCATAGCCAAGCCACCCCCAGCCCGTGAGGTCAGGAAGGCGGCAGGGCAAAAAACCCCCAGACGACTTCCTCCCGTTTTCCTATTCTGCCTCATTTTCTCTTTTCCTCCCCACCAGCTCTCCCCTGCCCGGGGCTGTCCCAGGCAGCCCCTTAGTCAACCATTTAGGGGGAAAAATACAACCCACAGTCAACTCCCGCCATGCTCATGGTTTCCAGATGGCTGTGGCCAGGGAACGGGGAAGCCATGCTTCTCCAGCATGGCCGGACACTGGCACCATGGTTGGGATGGACAGAGGATGAAGCGCCTGCAAAGAGCATCCCGGCAGGAATCACCGATGCCAGGGCTGCTTCCTGGCAGCATCACCCCAAAGTGCAAATAAACACGTGGGAAACCACCTGATCCTGACCAAGAGAATTTGCTGCAGAAAAGCCGTGATGGGATTGGGGAGAAACACCAATAAAATGAATATTTTCACTGTTTCCCCATGGCCTGGCTGGAAAGGCTGCCCCTCCAGACCCCTGGCCAGAAGCCAACGTGCAAACTGTCCCCGACTGCCACTGGCAACGTCCAAATCCCGTTGTCCCTACCCCAAAGCTGGGGTTAGTCCAGCTCAGCACCGAGGGAGGCACGGGAAAGACGGAGGAAATTGTAATTTGACAGCTTGTCATCGATTTCAAAATTTCAACCCAAAAAGAAGTTCTTCTGGTTTGGAATCAAAACAAACATTCCGGAGATCTTCCGCAGGCTGCCAGCGCGAAGGGGCGAGCGGC
>NW_010235660.1:2173-14694 GCF_000690775.1 Eurypyga helias
CGCGCAGGGGGGCGAGGTGCGCTGGGGGGGAAGCCGCGGCCGTCCCGCAGAGCGGAGCCGTTCCCCCTCGTTTCCAGCTCCCGTTTGACATTTTGCATTTGTAAAAATAAAGTAATAAATAACTACATAAAGCCATTTGGAGCTAAAATACCACCTTCTTTGCATTAGGATGGGCTGTTTGCATCCGGTTTCCCTATGGGGAGAGGTGACGTGTTTGCACCAAGGTTTGGTGCCCAGCGGCTGCGTTTCTGCGGGACCCCCCGCTCGCCCCGAGCCCTCCCCGCTGCACCCCACGCTGCTCTTCAAACACTCATAACGGGGGTGCACCAAAGCGGGAGAAGGCGGTGGGGAAAGCAAACGGGGCGTGAACCCGCCGGGCTTTGCTTGCGAGCCGAAAGCACGTCCTGTGAGGGGGGTTTTGGGGTCAGATCCTGCGGGAGGGATGGTGGCCCCAGGGCAGGGGTGCAGCAGCTTACACTGGGCGAGCAGCGAGCTGTGGTGTTGCAGGGCCCGTGGGGATCTCCGCGGAGCCGCCGGCAGCGAGGAGGAGGAGGATGCCCGTGAGGAAGACGGCGAGGAAGGCAAGAGGCTGTATTTCCGGCTTCCGTTGAACATGTCTCTACAAACTAAAATGGATAACATGGAACTGAGGAGCATCGATGCAATGGCTGCAAACTTCCATACCTTCATCTTAGAGCAAGTCAGAACATTGAAACTCTGCAAAACAGGCAAAACAAATATCCTTATTACTCGGCCTTCTCCCGGGGCCAACACTTCCCTCCCCCCATCATAGAATCACAGGATGGTTTGGGTTGGAAGGGAACTTAAAGATCATCTAGTTCCAACCCCCTGCCATGGGCAGGGACACCTTCCACTAGACCAGGTTGCTCCAAGCCTCATCCAGCCTGGCCTTGGACACTTCCAGGGATGGGGCATCCACAGCTTCTCTGGGCAACCTGTCCCAGTGCTCCCCACCCTCTGCGGGAAGAATTTCTTCCTGATATCCAATCTAAACCTCCCTGTTTTCAATTTGTACCCGTTACCCCTTGTCCTGTCACTACAGGCCCTTGTAAAAAGTCGTCTCCCAGCACCCTTGTAGCCCCTTCAGATACTGGAAAGCTGCAATGAGGTCTCCTCGGAGCCTCCTCTTCTCATCCCTGTGGCTCAGGCTGGCTGACCCACTCCCACGGCACCACCAGTGTCCCCTTGGCTCCAGCTCGTCCCCTCCACCTTCCGGAGACCGGTCCAGTGGTGCGACAGGGAGCTGAGGCACGGAGCCAGGGCTGCGCTGCCAAGGGGAAACAGGGTGGGCTGGTGGGGACCCGTCAGTGTCCCCATCCCACCCATCCCCGGCAGCGCGCAGCCCGGCTAGGCAGGTGGATGTCCACCTCTCCTCACGCCAGCCAGGTTTCCTCACCTCGGGGGTCGATACTGCAGTGGGTGGCTGTGAACAAAGGACGGACAAACTTGTGCCATGCCAGCTTGTGACACTTCTTCACCTGACACCCCCCTCCTTGGGACGGGGTGAGCAGCGGAGGGAGCCCCCGGCTCGATCGTCCTCCCCGCTCCCTCGCAGAGCCCCAGAGCAGTTTGATGTCCCTGTCCTTCGGCAAGGTGCCACCTGCTCACCCAGACCACCTCAGTGAACAGGGTCATGCTGCTCAACCGGAGCCCAGATCCCGCCCCGCCGGCACAGCGACACAGCAGCTCCATCAAAACCAGCCAAAATCACGGAAAACTCAGGAAAAAATCAACGGACTGTCGGGACCACCCTGTCGCAGCTGCCAGGCGTGCGGTGAGACCAGGCACCTCGGCCGTGTGGATCATCCCGGGCCGCAGCCCAGCCGTTCCTCAAAGCATAAAAACCCCGCTGGCACTTCCCTCGCAGGCGAGCCGGGCCCTTACCTCACACCACTCAGTTTTCTCCATCCAGAGCAGATTGGATCCGGTAGGATTTTACAACCGACCCTGCAGCCGGGCAGGGCAGGGGGAATCAGGTCCGTGCTCCCGTCAATGGGCTGTCAGCCATGAAATCCCCATCAAAGACAGGCTCTGGAACGCAGCACGGACTCGCAGCCGCCTCCTGGCCCCTTTTTTTATTTCAGCGCCTTGCAAACTCCAAACAATTCTCATTTTCAAATAAATTTTCCATGGGGGGAAATAAAAAAAATAGGAGAGAAAGAAAAAAAAAAATCCCAACCCCAGTTTGGCGATATTTGCCAAATAGAATTTACCAGGGAGAAAAACTGTTTTAAAATGGAATTTGACAGGTTTGCTTCTGCTGTTATTGTAGAAAACAAGAAGGGCTGAGAACGCTGCCTCGTCGCCTGCACCCCTTTATTTTACAGGATGCAGATAATTGCACATTAACTAACAGTAATTATATGTCCTGTAGGTTACAAGATAATTGTAGAACCCAGCCAGAGTCTAAATATTTTCAACTGGGCTATAAACAATGCCAAGCTAGAAAAAGAATAGTTTCTCCATATAAGGAGGTAAGAGCATGAAATCCCGCCGGGTACGAAGCGGCGGAGCTGGCCGAGACACCGCGCCGATAAGCACCGGCAGCAAAACGTGCGTCGGGTCGAGAGTTTGCAGCCGGCTGGTGGGAGCGCCGGGAGCATCGGGAAGGGGATGGGGCCATCCCCGTCTGCTGCTTCTCCCGTGGAGCCGAGATCGAGCTGGTCTCCCCGACCTGCAGTCGTGGGGAGGGAGATGGAGGCTGCTGGGTGTGTCTGCACCTACGCTCATCGGCATAAATAGGTGCCTTATGTCCAGATTTCTCCTCTGAGGTAAGAGCAGGAGCAGGGAACAGGCACCGGAGATGCTCATTGGCATGGAACAGTTCCCAGGAAGGCGCTGGGGATAGGTGCTAAATGGCAAAGGACCAAGAAGATTGCAGTTTGTTCTCAGAGAGCTTGGAAAATTCAGGGAATGAAGGACTTGTGAAGAATTATCAGCCTCAGGAGAAGCACACGGCGGGGGTTTCGGAGGTAGGGAAGGGTCCCCGCTTGCAGTGACGTGTTGGACAGCAGCGGTTGGCTGTCGGGGGGACAAGAAGCTTTTGGCAGCTGAAGTTTGGGCATTCTGGGAGGTGACTACAGCAGGGGACAACCAGCAACAGGATGACACATGACTGAGAGCTCCGTGTCACCTCCCGAGCTGCTCCCAGGGGGCTCAGCCCCCTTTGTCCCGGTGAGGAATGGGCTGTGATGGAGCAAGGCTGCGACACTTGATCCGCCCACTTGAGGAAGGGCCTCTGGCTTATTGCAAGCCCATAAAATTTTAGGAGAGCGGTTTCATCCTCACTGCACGGCCCGTAAAAAAGCCTCCTATTTCAGCAGCCAGTGATTTTTGCCCCCACCCACTCGCCGGTGACCTTTCAAAAGACTACAACCCCAGCTCCAACGCGCAAAACAATCAAAAGATATTCCAGGCTTTGCCTTTGGTTTCTTTTGCTCTAAACGCCACAAAACGCGTGTGCCAGCCTGCGGGAAAGCTGAAGTTCGGCGTGGAGGGACAGGAAAACCACACACAGAGGGTTGGAACTAGATGATCTTTAAGGTCCCTTCCAACCCTAATCATTCTATGATTCTATGATTCTATAATCACAGCCGGGACGGTGTTGGGGCTGCACCCTCCCATCTTTCTGGTTTCCACATATTATAAACCCACTCCCAGCAACAATAAATACTCACAAGGGGTTTGACACGTGTCCCCTGGGCCCGACGCTGCAGGCATCGCTGCGGGGCTCTCCTGCTGCTCTGCTTAGACACGTCGGGTGCAGCCCCGATAGCTCAGCCCCACCCCATCCTGCATCCCAAAACCTCCTGGGTGCAGACCGGTGCCCAAAGGCACCCATGCCCCGGGGTGTGCCATGCACCCTGCGCTGCCCAGCGGCCGCGGTTTGCACACGCGTGTGCAAGGCATTTTCAAGAGGTGAAATGGGTGAAGCTGGCAGCTGGCCAGACCCCACAGACAGCTCCGGCCATGCCGAGCAGTGCTGGGCTCCAGGCGGGAAGGGGACCCTGGGCCAACCCCCCACCCCTCGACTGCCTGTTTGCCAGCAATGCCGGGCGCTGTGAACAAGCTGCCAATGCTACTGCTCAGCATCTGGTGGGGAATTGTTCATAAAACCATACGCTCAAAGGGTGGTTCGGGTGGGAAGGGACCTTTAGAGGCCACACAGCCCAACCCGTGCCATGGGTAGGGCCACCTTCAACGAGAGCAGGTTGCTCAGAGCCCCATCCAACCTGGCCTTGGATGTGTCCAGGGATGGGGGATCTCCCACCTCTCTGGACACCTGTGCCAGTGTTTCAGCACCCTCAGTGTAAAGTATTTCTCCCTTTTATCTAGTGCTGAAGTGTCCAAATCTTGCTCCTGCTGGCACTTGCCTCCAGCAAGGAAACATCGGGCTCTTCCCAGCCTGGCTCACACGGTGCTGGGCACGGCCGCTGCCGGGTCTTGCCGCTGCTGCTGCTGTTTGCTCCGGTCTCACCGCAGCTACTCCACAAAGCAAAGCTGCTTGTCCCCCCGACAGCCAACCGCTGCCGTCCAACATGTCACCGCAAGCGGGGACCCTTCCCTACCTCCGAAACCCCCGCCGTGTGCTTCTCCTGAGGCTGATAATTCTTCACAAGTCCTTCATTCCCTGAATTTTCCAAGCTCTCTGAGAACAAACTGCAATCTTCTTGGTCCTTTGCCATTTAGCACCTATCCCCAGCGCCTTCCTGGGAACCATTTGATGTCTCAGTGTTGCCAGCTGCTGGCTTGGCATGGTGGGATGGATATCCCACGTCCCCAGGGCCAGAAGGCATCCTTGCTACTCAGGGTACCCCAACTGGCACCCAGACCTGGAAAATCCATTAAACCCGCACTGCTGGCTTGTCCCTCCTGCTCAAAGCCATTTTGGAAAAAGGAGGGCGGGCTGCATGGGTGAGGACAGGGTGGTGGGGATGGAGTTCGGCTGCAAGGCAGAGGTGGGTGGCTAAAACACCGGGCAGAGAGGGACAAGGCTGCTCCCGCTTTGCCCCCTCTTTCTGGAGGGTATGGAAGAACCCAACAAACCCCAGGCTTTGGGAGCTGCAGGTGCAAGAAGGTGGCTGTCAGGGTGTGCCAAGGGACCGATGGGGAGTGCAGGGGCCAGGAGGGCTCGCAGAGAGGTGCAGTCTCACCCGAGGATGCCCAGTCCTCGCACCATCTCCTCTGCCAGCACAAAAATCCCTCTTTTCCCAGGCAAACAGCCAAGTACTGCACCCTGCTCGGCTCTTACCCTGTGTCTCTGGGAACCAAAACCCATCGAGCTTTTCGAGTCACCCTCTGCCATGGGTTGCGCCTGTGCCTTTACTCCAGCCCCAAAACACATCCCCTGTAGCCACAGCACCACCATCCATGGGGCCATGCCCTGGGTTTGCTGCAAAGGGGCGTTTGGGTCTAGTCCTGGCAGAGTTTGGGCGCTCACAGCCATGTCACATCCCAAGGAGAGATGCGGGAATACTCCCCAGCTTGATGAAAGGCAAAGTCGGTGCTCAGCCTTTCTTCTGCAGAACAGTCTGAGTGCTCCCTGTTTTCCTGCATTCTCCTGATAATCCATCAGTGCGATCACAACCATCCAGCCATGCCATGACTGCTCCCACGCAGGAAACTCAATCTTTGCCAGACAGCCCCCAAATCAGCCCCATTTTGCACCAAAACTGCTCTGGCACGAAGCCTTTACTCCAGCAGCCGCCTCCGCCACCACCTGCCCTGCTGTCATCCCCGCTGCCACCGGCTCCTGCTGGGGCTCACTGCTGCCCAGGCAGAGGAAAAACCACTCTGTGGCTGGAAGAATTGGGAATCTTAAGGAAAAACAACAAATAGCAGCACAGCCCACTCCCATCGCTCGGTCTGGAGGGAATAAATTGATTATCTTGGCTGCTGCAGATCCTTCTCAAAACCCTGCCGCGAGCTCTTCATGCCCCTTGACTTTCTTCTCGGATGGATCCAACAAATCCACCCCAGGATCTAAGTAAACTTTTCCAAGGCTTGATTGCCCTCACTGTTCAGCTAAAAAAAAAAAAAGATGAATGAAGCCTCATTTCTAGTTGGAGTTTTCTTCGTTTCAGCTCCCGAGTGCCGGCATTTCCGCTGCCTTTCACTGCTAAATCAAAAAGCAGCGATCCCTTCCCTGCAGATGCATCACCTTTGCTCGCATAAACGGAGCATTTGGGGCTTCTTGTGCTTCCCTCACTTTCCACACTCTCCATTTTTCTCCTAGCAATTTTTTTCTAAGCCATTTCCAATTTTTCAATCAGACTCTTAGGATTTGTTTATGATATCCGCCTCAGCTCCCGGAGTCACAAGATGAGAAGGGAAAAAGCAAAGTTTTGGGTTTTTTTACCCTAAATCCTCCTTGCTGAAGGAGGAAGGAGAAGACACGAAAACTTTCTGTCTTGACGCTTCAAGGCCCAGAAAGCAGAGAACCCAAAAGACATTATAACATAAGTGTGTCATAAATTTTCAGTCGATTCATGCTTCCGGGCGTTGATTCATTATTTTCAAGCGCTCGGCCTCAGCCACGCCGCAAGAATGGATGAGGCCACAGAGTGGCCGAGGTTTTTTTGGCAACACAAAACGCTTGGAAAGATGAAGGCCTTGACGGGACATCAGAGAGAGCTTCCACCTGCCACACGCTGTTTATTTTAGTGCCTTACATGGGAGCCAAGCTGCTTTGAAATCCCGGCTCCTCATGACTCACCCTGCAGGAATTAAACAATTTCCATCCAGGCTCACAGGGAAGCAACTCCAGGGGCTGCTGAAAAGCGGCTCCTCCCCGGCAGCAGCCTCAGGGGATCGTCAGCCGGTCCCAGAAGGGACAGGGATGGTGGAGAGACCGCCTGAGAAGGCTTTCCCCAAAACTTACTGCAAGCTCCTGACATACTTTTTTGGAACTGAACCCCCACGAGGACCATCCGTGGGTCTGACAGCCCTGACCAGGGTGGATGCTGCAATGAGAGAACCAGAGCCTGCAGCGGGATGGCCAATGCCCCAGGGGCAAAGCAGCCCCAAAACGGCAAAACTGGACCCAGCACGAGGAGTGACGAAAGGAAAAAAGCCCCAAACCCTGACCTGAGTTGAATTGTTGGATTTTCCTGCTTTTAACAGTAAGAGGAAGCATAAAAAGGGGGACAATGTTCCCATCTCCAGCTCTGCTCCGGAGTTGCTGCAGGGACATGGAGTGCCACCATTTCAGCGCAGACATCCCCTTGGCTGGGGACATGGGGCAGCAGCACCCACGTCCTCACCAGCATCTCTCCTGTCTCAGCACAGCCCCAGGCTTTGCCAAAAGCGATGACGGCCACAGCGCGTCCCACGGTCCCGCAGCGTTGGCTCATCCCTGCACCGCCTTCCACCCCTCTCCAGCGCTCCCCGCTCCCCCGTAAGCAAAACCAGAGCAGAGCGTGGGACACATGGTTCTGCTTTGCCTAAGTGAAAACCAGCCCAACGCGAGAAACTCCAAAGCTCTTCCCGCAGCCCCAGCTTCCCCCAGTCCCCCCCAAAGGGCCGACCACAAATGAGCCAGACCCTCATCCCTGGGCTCCCTGCCGCAGCCTGGCTCCTCTGGGAAAGCCTTTTGGGGCAACAGCCAAATCCTCTCCTGGCTGCAGCCGCTTGGCATGGTCCCGGCAAGGAAACGGCAGCAGCAGAGTTGGTTCCAGACCCACGGGATGGCGGAGGGGGAGAAGGGGCTGTGGTTGGGCAAGGGGAGCATCAGCATTCCCGGCAGCGTGGGGAGCCCCTCGGCTGAACACGCCAACCTTCGGCAAGCTGTGCTGTTCCCACGCTGACATGACATTTACATTCGGGCTGAATTACGGCGGGTTTGGTTTACATCTCTCCAAACAGCTGGGTTAAAAAAAAAAGAAAGCCCACAACCCCATCATCACAATAAAAATAATAAGAAAAATAAGTCCTCACCAAGTCTGTGCGACACAGCTGGAGGGTTTGCTAGGGGCTGTGCTGTTCTGCCGCAGGAGATGCTGGGGGTGATGGCCACGCCATGCTCAAGGTCATGGCTGGAGAAGGAAGGTTTCGTGGCTTGGCTGCAGCCGAAATGTTGTGTCTCAAAGCGAGCAGCAAGGTTGGGACGCAGCTTTCCAGCCCTGCTAAAAGTTGCCATCAAACGGAGCAGCCCTGCTCTTGTCCCCATCCGTATTCCCACCATCTCCCTCATTTTGGACTGCAAGGAGCCAAACCAGCTCAAAGGCAGTGGGCTGAGCACCGGGGATGGCAGCAGGAGGTGCCAGGAAGCTCAGAGCTGGATACATCAACCCATCTGCACCGTAGATGCATCCTGCATCCCTTGGCACCTCCAGCAATGGGCCTCACCAAAGGGCATCTTCTCCCTGTAGGCCACAGAGCTGGGGGTGAGCAGGCACAGGATCCCCTGCAGCCTCCATGGACGGCCAGAGCCCCCTGCCAAGGAGAACGTGTCCTGTCCCGTGTCCCCGAGCCGGAGGAGCCCATGGCGCTGATGGGAACTGAGCAAACACCAGCAGCGAGGGGATTTGGGAAGTCTTCCAGGAGGAGAGGGAGCACAGGGGGAGGCAAAAATCCCAACTTGTGCCATGGCCAAGGGGCAGCTTGAAGAGCTGTCCCTGCATGGTGGGAGGCAGCACCCTGCCACCCCAAGCCAGGTCGGCTTGCACGGGCAGGAGAAGCCAAACCCACTGGGATGGAAAACCCAGCAGCAGTGCTCTGGAAAACCCAGAGCAGCACCCCTCTGGTGCCCCCAGCCCAGAAACCCCAGGGCCACGACCTGCTTGCCTCCCCCCATGTCCCCAGAGTAGAGCCAGTCCCACTCAGACCCATTTTGGGGCCAGACTCCTCCAGAGATTCCTCAAGCCGTCTGGTGCCGGCTGGTCTCCCCATCTCCAGTCTCTCCCATGGGATGTCTGCTTCCATGGCATGCCATGGGAAGGCGGGCAGCACCATGGGATGCATCCGCACCTTGGGAGGCAGCACCAGCACCTTCAATTCCTTCTCTGGAGGTCCTATGTGGGCTTTCATGCCATGAATTAACCGGGGAATTAATTAACAGGGAGGAATCCTGCTGCAGCTGCCGACCTGAGTGTGGTGGCATGGCCATTTCTTCCCAGTCCCCCATGCTGGGGCCAGCTGAGCCCTGGCTGGGCTTGGCTGATCCCTGAGAAGGCAAAGCAAGGGGCTGCTCTCCCTCCAGCCTCCGCTGCCCTCATCTCCAAGGACCTCGTCTCCATCGCTCGCTCACTGGAGTACACTGGAGGCAGATATGCAGCTGTGATATAATTCAGCATTAAAAAAGAAGCTGTTTAAAGGCATTTGCCCTGCCCAGACAACCCAGGGACACCAGGGTGGTGCCTGCAGAGAGATCCGGGGGCACCTGGCCGAGACCTGCACCCCCAACACCCCTCACCCCCCTGGCTCTGCGAAACAAAAAAGTCACTGAAAACATCCCATTGTGGGGATCTCTATTCTTCTTCCTGGCTAAAATTCAGCCAAAGCGTTTAAAACCCCAGCAGGGTGGACATGGGTGGTGTGGCCCCAGCCCGGCGGCTGCATGTCCTTGCCGCTCTGACACGGTGCGATCGCTTCGCCGAGGTCAGCAAGGCTGTACCAACCCAAAAACCTTTATAAGCTCATTCAGGTCGCTGCAAGCAGCAGCAAGAGCTGCCCTTTATGATAAGAGATGAGCAAAGAGAGATAAAATGATGAGAAAATGCTTCAGGAGTGTACGGCTCGGTGCATCAGCTGGAGCGGAGCGTGGCTCGTGGCACGAGGTGAAATAGTGCCGTAACGGGGACCGAGATGGGAACAAAAACTGCAAAAAATGCCACTGATGCAGCCAAATCACCATGCAAACGGCCCTTTGCTGATGGGCAGAGAAAATAAAATATATTCTTGGAAATCCCACCAAATCCAGGAGGTTTTCTATAACCTTGCAGGAAATCGAGGATAACTCCAGGAAAAAAAAAAATCACAAGCAAGACCCTCCCCAGCACCAGGCACCCATGGGTGCTGCTGTGCCAGCAAACAGCAGCCTCATCCACCGCCGAACACCGTTTCTTCAGCCCAAAATTTCCCACTCATGCCAAAACCTGAAGTCTGAACGTCAATGGGTTTTTTTCCCGGAGTGACAAACCACCCTCCCCTCCCCCCGCAGTAAATAACCGCGCGATGCCAAAAAGGGGTGGTTTGTCGGCGGAAACTAATTACTGTGGCTTGTTTGAACGATCCCAGCGCCTGGGGAAATAGGGTTAAAAGCTTAAATTTTGGCAGTGAGACGGAGCCCAGGCCCCAGATGTGCTTTCCTCTGGGCTGGTTTTGACACCGCTGGTATCTGTGAGCTGCCACGGGTGCACTGAGGGCAGAATCTCCCTTTTTCCCAAGAAAGGAAAAGCCCTCGGTGGGATCCAGGAGGGAAAACCATGCCAGAACCAAGAGGGCTGCCCAAAAAGCATCACCTTCTCCCACACAGCAGCTTTAGCCACTTTCATCTTCCCTGGATTTTTCTTCTTTGCGGATTTGGCTGGTGTTGCGACATTCCCTGCCCCCGCCAAATCCCTGGGTGGGGTCACTGTGTCGCAGTGTGCCTCAGTTTCCCCTTAGCAAAAATACCCTGGGAGCACGGTGGCCCTTGAAGGATTCCATGTGCTGATTCCCTGGTTTTCCAGGGACACCCATGGGAGCAGAGTGGCTTTTACATGTGTGGGCTAGTCTGGTCCCTTCAGCTCCCACCTTAATACCTCCAGTTCTCATCCCCAGAGAAACACAGAATCATGGAATCTTTTAGGTTGGAAAAGACCTTTAAGATCACCAAGTCCAACCATTATGGGTCAGCTCTTGCCCTAACCCAGCATCCCTGCAAGCAGGAGGGGCTGAGCCACCAAAGAGAGGTGCCGGGGGGTTACAGCCCCCGGGTACCCTGCCAGGGATGAGCACCCATCCACACCCACGATCAGCATCCCTGAACAGCACCCATCCTCATCCCTCAACAGCGGCCAGACCAAGAAGCGCAGGCGATGCCGATGCCACCTCCAGCCTGGCGATGGGAATTCCTCTGAATCTTCGCTCCCTTTTCCCTCTATGAATTTCATTTCTTTCTGCACAGAAGGAGCCGGCCTGTCAAAGCACCCGCCGGGGATTACAGCGCTTTGCTAAGGGCAGAGAGACCCGGGAGAGGTTTGCAAATCCAATTTGCACTAAACCCTTCCAGTGGGTTTTGGACGGTGCACAGACTAATATCCCATTAGCATTTACTGTCCGACTCCAGCAGCAACTGCCGACATCTTGAACCACTTAGCGCTGCTCCACAGCGAACAAATGAGAAATTCCTCCTGAGACAGCAACAGCAGTGGACTGGGAATAGAGTTCGGGTGGAGGAAGTTCAAAACTGGGAGGTGGTTGGGATAAAGAGGGCTGGAGATGATGGAAAGAGCTGGAGGGTCTCCAAAAGGTCAGTCACCTGGACCTCGGCATGCAGAGATGCTGATACAGTGGTGCAGCATCACGCCATGGACAAGCCTCCTGAGCTTTCCCATCACTGCAGGGAAAACCCGCTTGGATACCCTCAGGGACTGGAGGCTTTCCACATGGAAGAGATGTGCAGCTTCCAAAAACTCCAAAGTGTTGCCCTCTGATCAAACCCAAGTGATCCCAGGATGTTGGTGCAGGAGAGCTGTGGAGGCACTGCCCTTCCCACCCATCTCCCGCAACTCCAGATTGTTCCTGACTCTTATCCGATTGTTCTTGCGGATAAGAGCTCAGGATCCTTTTTACTGCCCCCAGCCAATGGCATGGTCCACGCTGCGCTGCCATAAAACCTGCTCCACAATTGGAGCACGGCTGCCCAAATCCTGCCCGTGCTCCTGGGGGAGCCGACACCGGCAGGGAGGTGAGGGCAGGGCTGCAGGGTGATGCAGGCAGTGAGAGTTTGCCCCTTTTCTGCTGGTTTTCCACCTTTCCCAGCCCAGATGCCACAGCGGGACCTGCTGGTGCTGCTTGGAGCAACAGGAAATTATAGAAAGCCTTTTTTAAGAAGATGGATTGCTGCGCATCTCCTCTCCTGCTGCCTGTGGGAGTGGGGCTGACAGGAACAGCCAAGCCCTACATCCCACCATCGTCCCCATCCCAGCGGGAAGCTCCAGACCGACATGCCGATGCCACTGCAACTCCACCTCCTTTGACCCACGCAGCCTGTCCCACCGGTGTGGTGTTTGGTGACAGAAATATCAATCACCCACAGGTCTGCTCTTGGGGACAGGCAGGGGACAGACCCTCCCTCCTCTCCATCCATCCTCTGCCAGCGCGAGGGCCACTGCCTTCTCCTGCCGGGGAGACCCGGCTCAGGCGATGCTTTGCCAGGGCCCAGCCGAACATCGCTGTCCCTTCATGCCTACGTGTCCTCCCTTTGCTCAGAGGGCTCATGCCACCCAAATCCTGGCTGGGTCCTTCCAGCCTTCCCTTTGCTCCCGCTCAGAGTGCCCTTGGACACTAACCAGGCA
>NW_010235660.1:14819-19001 GCF_000690775.1 Eurypyga helias
CCAGACGGCTCCGTGGAGCTGCTAAGCCTCAAAAATGTGCTCTTAATAAGCCAGCACCACTTAACGAAGACAGCAGCTGCCCTATTAAATCAGAGTCCAGCCCTTCCTCGGGGATGCCCTGGAGGGATGGGACTGGTGTCCCCGGGTGGGCTGCAGCACCTGCTCGAGGGGATGAAGATGTTTTGCTTTGTACCCACGGTTATGGCCAGCTGCATCCCCCACCCCCTCCTCCATGTTGCACAGGGGCACGGCATCCCTGCCTGTCTTGGGGAAGGCAGCAGAGAGGGAAAACCCCCAGGAAAAGACAAAAGGCCACTCCAGCACCTTTGCTGGAACCAACCCTTCCTCCCAGCACGGCTCTGCTGACTACAGCCCAGAGCTGCTCAGGGATCCTGACCACTGGGATGGACCTCACAAGGATTCGGGATGTGGGCTTGCAGCCCCATGGGCAGTGGCACAGGGACGAGCTGATCCTGCTCTGCTTCGGGAGCGCAGCACAAGGCTGCCCTGTTCTACGGTGCCAAGAGGTCCTCGGCCACCAGCCGCCTTCACCAAGTCCAACGGCCTCAGTGTTTTATAGGGGAGGGTCAGGGAGCAACAAGAGCCAGCAATAAATACACACCACGCTCCCAGCCAGCCCCGTCAGAGCACAGCCAAAATCAACACTATTAAAGGCAAAAAAGCCACCACAAACCATGCAGAAGCCTGTGGCCTGGTCAGCAACGCGAGTGCTCGGTGCTTTGCAAACAGCTCTGCCATCGCAAGCCAGGGCCGGAGACAGCAACGATGGAGCGAGAGCAGTTCTCACCCCTGGGACTCATCCCAAATGTGTTTGTCGATGCCTGGCTGCCCCATGGCCTGGCGACAGCAAGGGTTGTGGGCTGCCAGCCCCCGATGATGGCTGTTTCCTCCATCCATCCCCAAAATCCTGGATGCTTTAAATAGACTGCAATAATTGGCATTCATTTGGTTCCTTTGGGGACATAGTTTTCTCCCTGGGAAGGACTAGGGGTGGACTTATGACTGCTTCACCTCTCCATGCCTGGAAAAAACCAAGCCAAGATGAAATCGAGGTGTTCCCTAAACCTAGATCCCAGCTACAGCAAACCCCACAAACCCAGACCCTGCTCATGCTCCTTGCTCAGCGCTGGGCATCACCAGGAGAGTTCATCGATGGGATTTATAGCCCTGCCCCTAGCACCATGCAGCCAGGTCCCTGCACTCCACTAAACTGCAGAAATAGAGAAAAAGGCAATTCCTGACTTGGATTATTCCAGCCTGGGAATGATGCTGAAGGAGGAACTTCCCCTCCCAGGGCATCTGCTGTGCCAGGGCTGTGTGGGGATGCCGGCCCCGGGAACACTGCCTTCCCCCAGTGAGGGTCGGGCAGGGCTGCCCTGCTTCCCTCCCCGCAGCCACCATCAACGCCCGATACACTCGGTTTGGACAAAGTTCAAAGGAAACCTTTTCTGCTGGGAAAAAACCCATTGGGGTTCCATCAAAATCAAAACACTTCACGAAAACCAGCATTGATGGAGCTGACATTTCTTATTAGGGGACTGACGCTGGCGACGCGGCCTCTGAACAGCTGCGGCAGGAAAAGCTTTTTTTGTCATCGTTCGAGAGCAACGCGGTGGCATATAGATTGTTTCAATTTAGCTCTTTGGATGCGGAGTTACAAAGTGAGCCCGTTTCGGGTTTCGTGACGAAGAAGTAATGGGAACGAAACTGTTTGTGGCATTTCCCTTCCCAGGGTGATCGCAGAGGGGGGTGCTTCGTTCCTGTGCGCTCAGGATGCTCCTTCACACGAGAGTGCTCCTTCACACGCCCGGCATGACCAGGAGGGAGCAAGTTTGGGTTTCTCCTCCTCTACTCCAAGTTTAATGGGGAAAGACTATGCCAAACTGGCAAAATCCCAGAAAAAGTTGGGTTGGGTGGGTTTTTTCCAGTCCAACCCACTAATGGTGGAACTGGAGCAGATGGCTCACCCTGACCAAGGGACTGGGCCGCTGATGGCTGCATCGCTGCAGCAGCACTCCTGGGATGCCAAGTGATCCTGGCGCAGTGGGAGCGGAGGGGCTGGCTGGGACCCGGGTCCTCACCCCCTCCCCATGCACACCGAGCCCTGGGAGCTGCCAGAGTGGGACCACATGCTGCTGCCCCAGCCAGGCTTCACAAGGGTCCTGGAAGCAGGATTGTGCACATGTGCTTTAGCTTAGACCAGCAATGAAATTGCCTGCGGCACCAGGGGAAAAAAAATCCCCACACCAGTAAAACACACACCAGTCCCGAGCTGCGCTACCGCACCTCCTGTGACAGGGAACGATGCAGGGCCCCTGGAGCCACCCTCCTCAGCATCCCCCTCTCCACTGAGGCTCAGCCTCGCTGGGCACCGCACGATGCTCTGCGGGAAGGAGCTGACATTGATAGGTAGCTGTCGGCCGTTTGTAACCACCCCAAGCCCACCTCTGCCTGGGCACAGCGTGGCTCAGCGTGTCAGTTTGGTGCCCTCCTGCATGCCTGCCCTGTGTGCCAATGCCACTGCGTGGCACGCTGCACTGGGGACAACCAAGGTGACACCTGCTCTGGCCACGCTACTGGCTGGGCTGTGTTTAGAGCCACGTGAGACAGACCTTGACCTCAAAAAAGTGAATACTGCGAATCTTAGACCCTCCCTTGTAGTGCCCCAAAGGTGGAAATCAACCTTAAAAGCATTCCCGGGAGCCCCTGAGCCTGGCACGGCCATAGGAGAGCAGCCCAACGGCAGCCCTGGGAAGGGCGTTTCGCTGGGAGAGCAGGGAGATGACCGAGCGGAGAGCTGTGATTCAGGTCTGCACCGTGGGAGGGCACCCAGTGCAGCCACAGCCAGGCCTGCTCCAGCACCCAGCACCACCCAGCCCTCCGCCAGCATGGGCACCCAGGTGTGCCCACCTCCCAGGGAGAAGCAGCAGTGCCAGGACACCCATGTCCCCCCACGGCTGTGTCACAGCGGACCGGACCAGCTCCCCTTATTTACAGCCTGGGGGCTGGATGCCAGGAGGCCTGGGAGGTGCTGGGCTCTTCCTTGCAAATCCTGTGGCCGTGCAGCCCAGGGCGAGCCTGGCCCTGGGCCGCATCCTGCTGCCAAGTAGCTGCAAGTGCACACAGACTGCGAAGCGGAGAGACAGCCTGGCACCAGCACCCCCCCTGCTCCCTCCTGCAGACAAGACACGAGCTGGACAAGGACTGTGCAAGCACTTTGAGATCCAGTGCTATTTGAAAATGTGGGATGTAGAAATGCAGCAAAGTCTCATTTCTCCCCCCGGCCCAGCCCTGGACCGGCTGGGGATAGAGGCGCAGCCTGAGCCCGCAGCCTGCTGCCAGGCAGGTGTGTGGTGACACCGGGGACACAGCCCGAAGCAAAGCTCGGGGCCAGCATCCCCTGCTTTCTGAGCTGGAGTCAGGGCTGCAGCGGGTGGATTTGGGTCTGAACCAAGGGCCCAGTTAAAACCGGCAGCCAAAAAACCAAAACCAAGTGCTCAAGACTCCTAAAATCTTGCACAGAGATTCCCCCCGCTCCGTCCGTGCGTGATTTCTCTGCCCTGTGCCATCCAGCATCTCAGCTGCTCCCGCTGTTAAATCTAGGAGCACCCACAAACACAGGAGTCTGAATTCGGGATCCAAACGATCCTGCCTTCAGACCTGGGCTCACGCATCCAAGACTCACGCGCCGCTCCCGACAGCTGTCAGTCCCTTCTCCGGCTGTGATACACCACGTCCTCGACCCAGCACCTCGGCGTGGGTTGGCTCCCGAAGCGACGGCAGGATTTCAGTCAGTGCTGGCCACAAGCTACCATATATGTGCAATAAAGACATCCGAGTCTCGGCTGTTTTTTTAAAGCCTTCATACAGACCGCAGCAAGAGTGGGAAATTCCCTCCCCCGATGCTGGGGTGAAATTCGTCTCCCAGCCCCTGCAGAGCTCTGGATAGGGTTATCCCTGCCCAGCGGCGGCCGAAAGCCGGGAGAAGGTGACGGGGTTGCAGCTGCAGACGGAGCCCGGCCGCGGATCCTTCCGTTTCTTACACTAATATTTAGACAGGACGCATTTCCCCCCCTCCTGTGCACAAACTGCCCCCGGAGCCCTCCTGAGCCCTGTTCGTGTTTCTGCGTGGCGGGACGGTCTCCAAGTATGAAGCAAACT
>NW_010235661.1:0-5179 GCF_000690775.1 Eurypyga helias
GGGGGGGGGAAGGGAAGGGGAGAAATAAAAACTCTTATCGTCATCCCTTAAAACACAAATATAGTGTGTTGTCCCCAACCCTAAAGTTACCTTGGAAATATTATAAGAACACACTAATTGTTAAAAAGTGCACTCTGAAAAGATTTGGACATTTCTATAAATAAGTTTTTACCTTACTCCCTTCAGATAGGGTTAAGAGTCCATAAATCCAAGAATCTGCCTGGCCATCTTTTCCAGATTTGTCAAAATAGCTCTGTAGAGGTCTTCAAGCCCCAAAAATTGCTGCTCACAAGAACAGAAGTGCAGCCTGGGATACCAAGGACCATGCAAAGAATTGATATATTCAAATGGCATGTTTATGGGAGGAATATAATTGTGATATCCTGATTTTGTGCCATGACTGAAAGGCCAGTATGTGTGAATAGACCCAGAGTCCTGAAAAATAGATTCTGACCCAAACATTGCCCCGTCTACTGTGCTCTGTGGGTATGATCAGTCCATGATAGAGACGGCTGGACATTAGCATGATGGATATAAGCTAAGTGGCTTGAAGAAAAGGGATTGTTCTTAGAAGGAGGTCATAAATATAGGATAGATTAGTTGAAATCATAAGTAATAACGTTACTGAAATGCTCAGACGTACTTTTGTCCCATCACTGTTCTTTTGGTTGAAAAAGTAAAAATGTAGAAAATGGTGAAAACTGTGAATACCTCAGTGTTTGAGGTATACCTCAGTGGTTTTGGTTATTATGAAGAACAATGATTTTATGTAAGTAATTTGTGTTGAACTATTTGGATTTCAATGAATTTGTTGGCTAAAACCAGCCCATTCCTGATTTTCCGTTATGAATATTATAGTGTAATCATGGGCACAGTGGAATGATTTTCCTATAGTCCACTGGTCACATTGCATTATTTTTTATGACAAGCATTTGCATCTAAAAAAGATTGCACCACATATAGTTGTTATTCTACATTGAAAGTTCAAGCAGAGTATGTAATCCATTATGTAAATGTTATTCTGATGACAGGATTTTTAATAGTAAGCAACAAAGTGTTATTTAGAAACATTATAACTATTAAAAAAAATCTTGAAGAGATGAAGAGCATATCTAATAACCCATATCATTCTTACAGAGCAGTGAAGAAGCATTCAAAACATAATGAAATTAAAGGTGGGCAAAAATTAAATAACTATGAAAATCAATTGAATAGATCAAAGTTTACATAATTTAAGAATTTAGTAATTGAAATTTTTCTGTAGCCAGATGCTTAATGTGATTTTTTTTTGTTTGTTTTCTAAATATCTTACCTTAATTTGGCATCCATAAATATGTTTCAAAATTGAAACCAAGAGAAAGTGATTTAAGGTTTCTGACGAGTGTATTGTGATCAGCTAAACTTTTTTAATGGCTCCTGATCAATATATCATCACATCCATTTTAAAAAGGGTAAAAAGGAGGACCCTGGAAACTACAAACCAGTCAGCCTCACCTCCATGCCCAGTAACATAATGAAACAGATCTTCCTGGAAAATATGTTGAAATATAAAACAGACAAAGACTCAATAAGAGACAGGCTTTAAACTGAAAAAGAGGAGATTTTGGCTGTTTATAATATGGGTGGTGAGACACTGGAACAGATTGCCCCAAAATGTTGTGGATGCGCCATCATCACAAGTGTTGAAAGTAAGGTTGGATAGGGCTTCGAGCAAACTGATCCTGTGAAAGATGCCCCTGCCCATGGGAGGGGAGTTGGACTAGATGATCTTTAAAGGTCACTTCTGACTCAAATCATTGTATCATTCTATGGTTCTATATTGTTCCTAGGAATTATATTTTTGCTTGGAAATAGAGTGAGTAATTTAATGACTTTCCACCATTTTACTTCTTTGATTCAGTCAGCAGCACTATAAAACACATTCTTCCTATCAAAGGTTATAAAAGGAAATTAATACATTATCTTCTACAGCTAGAGAGACGAATAAAGAGTAATTGGAGTTGTTAAAAAGAAACTCTTGCAGCTGGTCAAAATTAGTAGTTTATAACATCATCTTTTCTAATAACGATTGAAGGAGTTACTGAGCAATAGAAAAATGTAATCTCTGACTACAATAGACAGAAAACGTAGAAGAATAATAGTCTCTTTAAAATCACTTTGACATCATTATTGTTGCAAATTAGGATTGAACTCACTCTTGCTGGCACATGATTGGAGCTGTACTACATATCTTTGGATTTCTTACAGAGACAATCTTGGTTTATAGTTTTAAAAACTTTTTTCAATCTCACAAGGGAATGCTCTCAAAAGAATTCAGCAGTGTGGTCTAAGAAAGCTTAACATTAAAGGTCCTTTTTGTTATATGGCAAAAAATGACAGCCTTTGGTCCTGATTAACAACAGAAAGAAAATGTTTACATTTCCAGACATAAACCAAAACCCAGCAGAATTTCATAGGCTTAATGACCAATGTCTGTAACAGACCAAGCTCTGTTTTACAAGAAGTTGAAAAATACATCTTCCATACATGTGCATTCCTTTTCTTAAGCATAAAACAAATTTCATCAGATGCCTTTGAGTGTCATATCTTTTCCCCTGACAAATTAATTCCTTAAGTATTGGGGACATTACCTGCTTAAAGTATTTTTGGTCAATGTTTTCCCCAAATACTTAAACGTAGTAGGTGTATATATGTGCATATAAGTGACATTGGTAAAAGTTTAAGTAAGTGACTCCCTTACACAACTATGATTTACCCAAACACATGGTAGTTTTGTTTTGGAAAACAACTGAGTACAGTAACTTGGATTTTGGTATTTAAGTCAAGATTTTGAATGTCTGTTATTAATTTTTAGCATGTGCTGCCTCATGTCATGCAAGATGTGTGTTCTGAAAGAGTACTTCCTGAATCACGTACAAAATCTGTTGTTCACACTATCTCACTTAATACTTCCCTCAGAACTCTCTGATACATAAGTGAAACTGAAGACAACATTGAGAAGAGAGGGATTTTGCCTTCTGATGTGCTGCTATGTTTTCATTACTGTTATGTGGGTCACCTACACACCTGTGAGAGAATGTTACTTCAACCGAGTAATTTCACCTAGCATTATGAGTGTGAAACATTTTCAGTATTGCATGTACTGCAAATCTCTAATTAAATTCAGAAGAAAATTACTTGGAGGAAGGGAGATGGAGTATAAAACTACAAGACAGACCTGTGGCTAATATGAGTGAGAAGTAAATCTGACAAATAAGAGGGTGCATGAACTTCAGTAAGCAAATTTCCAAAAATGAAACATGGGTTGACAGTTGGGTAATGACAAAACAGAGAAGAAATATGAGATTAAGAAAATATCTTGAACAGACTGCCTGATGCATTTTTGCTGCACCAGATAGGAAGAAGGTCATTAGAAGGAAGCCTGGAATAAAGACAAATCAATTGTTTGTGATGAATGCATAGACATGGGTTGTTTGCCTTGACTAAATGGAGTACTGTATCTGGAAAATATTTTGTGATTAGAACCTGAGTGATGACAACACTATGTCAAACAGAAGAAAGCTTCATTAATTTTGAGGAAGTAAGCAAAGACTATTAGACACCTTCCTCAAACAAAAAATTACTTTCTGATGGATTTGCCATGTTTTCTCAAGGCCTCTGTCCTGATTTAGGCCCAGCCAGAAAAAAAATACCATGTTGCCACTTGCTCAGTCCTCCCCGCCATGGGATGTGGAAAAGAAAATATGTAGAAAAGTTTATGGTTAACCTCAGCTAGCAGTAAAGTACCATGCAATCAGTCACTCACATCCCCCTTCCTCCAGTGGAGGATTAGAGTTGGAGGAAAAGACAAGGAAACTTGTAAGGTTGAGATAAGAACTATTTAATAATTGAATATAAATGAAAATTATAGTGATACTACTAACATTAACAATACTACTACTGATAAGTAATTAAAATAATAGAAAATAGAACACATGATACAATTGTTTACCATCCGCCAACCGACAGTTGAAGCAGTTTTCAGATGGTTTTGTGCCCACTTGCTGTCTTGGGAGTGCTATTCAACAATACCTGTTTACGATCTGTGTAGTCAGTCATCAACAAGCTGACACTCCCACCTCCACTTGGTAGTCAGGGCATAATTCCTTAAAAGTAATGTTGCAAAGTGCATGTTACCCACTGCTTTAGCTTAGAAGACAGTGCAGGAAGTAATGTCTGTTGTACAGTTTGTCTCGTATTTTTCATTATAAAATAATGATAAATTAAATAAGTATCTACTGAATGCATTGAGCAAAACTTCCCCCTATTGATACAGAGGATTCTCTACTGAACTCTGCATTAGTTCAGTTCTGCCTTTTGGTTATGGCAACAGAGTGTGTTGGAGAAGACGCAATAAAAATAACTCAGCTCAAATGTGGGGGTGGGAAGAGATTAAAATAGTACATACAAGAGGTAGAACTAGTGATAAAGAAAAAGAGAAGGAAGGTGGAACCATAGGAAAGCCATTGGATGCCATGGACAGTGACAGAATAAGGAGCAAGAAGAGAGAACTTAAGATGATATGAAAGGAAAAAGTAGTTGTGTGGCTTGATATACAGAAGTCAGGCATAGCTGTGTGGCTGGTATGACAGCAAGAAATAGACTACTACTATTTTCTTCTAGTATATCATTCTGTTATCATTCCTCAATGGCCTTTAGCATAGACTACTATAGCATGCATATTTCCAGTCTTGAATGTAAAATGTGTATGCAGATTTGAATTTGTCCTTGTGTGGTCTTCTAGCATTTGGAACAGATTTCCTTATTACATTGTTATCCAGGAAATACCTGTGAAATCCTTTTCTAAAGCAATCCTCTTGTGCCTCCCTCAAGACTGCAGTTTACTCAGAAAGTAATATAAATTCAGTGCTTAGAGGTATTAAGTTTTTACATCATAAATTTCTGTGGTTTTATATGTAAAATCTTAACCTTGATGACGACCCAAATCAGAGTCCACTTTTTTTGGAAATGTGTTGTTAAATTTCAGAAATTTAATTAAAAATCTGTGCTAAAGGAAAGCTGAGAGATTGAGGTTAACGACTCTCAAGCTGAGATATAAAGCTATGTATACATCCATACACTCATAGAATGTTTTGGGATGAGAGGGACCTTAAAGACATGGAGAATGAGGAGGTGATTG